>NC_056737.1:1951024512-1951094512 GCF_019279795.1 Protopterus annectens
AACACATAAAAATATGATTGTAAATAACTCCATGTTATGGTTACTAAAGGAATTTTGTACTTCACCTATTACACCTAAACATATGGTTTGTTACCCATTAAATATTATTATTAGTTATCGTAACTTTATATTCATGCACCCTAAGTATAGGGAATGGAATTTTATTGTATTTCCTATAATGTATACTCAGGGTATGCTTTTGTCATCTACTTCTGAAGGAACTCATTTAGCTATAGATAATGATCTAAAGTATTGGTATCAGTTGATATCTGATAATAAAGTTAAAAATCTAGATTTCTTAAAACAAGAATTTGATCTAAGAGAAACTTGCTGGTTAGAGGTTCAGACCTTTAGACAACATCTCATTAATAAAATAGATTTAATGTCTATAACTGTTAAAGAATCTATTCCAACACTGATTGATTACTTGATATTAAATTTACAACATAAAGTTTCTGATAAGGGTAAACTTTCATACATACATAAAGTTATCAGACAAGAAACTTTTTACAGTGTAGATTCATACTGGAATTATTTCACTTCTATTAATGGGGACCCACCAAATCAACAAGATAAACAATATATATTGGAATCTGCTTATAGAACTACGTCTTCCATTGTCTGGAGACTTTATACATGGAAATTTTACATAGATCTTTTATACACCTTTGATGATGAATAAAATAAATAATAAAGATAATCTATGTAAGAGATGTAATATAGAAATTAATGCTGACTGGGCTCATATGTTTTATGACTGTATAAAATTGAAAGAATACTGGAAGTCAATTAATGAATTTTTGCAGGCTCTTTTTACTGATAATTTCATTATTTCTAAATCTCTTATATTATTCAACACACCTGTACCTCAAAGTGTTAAAAGGTTAAGCTTCCCTTGTTATGGTCTATTCTAGCAGTGGCTAGGAAAATAATAACTAGAAATTGGATTTCAGATACACCTCCTTCGTTCAATGAATTTAAAAATGTTATGAATATAGTGTGCCATATGGAAATAAACACAATTAGGACTAGAACAAATAGAAAATCATCTTATTTTATTGTATGGGATAATTTACAAAATTTGTTAAAAAAATTTAATTTCAATAGCATGGTATTTTAGTTTAATTAATTGATCTGATTGTAGTGGATGTCTTTGTAAATACTTTAGTTGTTTTGTTGAATATTATAATAATACCTATTTTTAATTACTTGTATAAAATTGTTATGATATTTCTCTTATATGTTAAAACAATAAACCTGTTTTGAAAAAAAAAGAAATGCATAAGCTGATAAACATGTTAAAATTAGGAAATCCCTATGGGTAGGCCTCTATCACAGATGTATAAATCATACCCCTCAACTGTACAGATTTTCACAGAATATTCAGATTTTTGTCTCATAGATTTTGCTCTGTTCCTCATAAAATTTGTGTTTTTCTGGCAAATCATTAATGATTGAAATCACTAAATATTGACTTATATTTGTTTTTCAAACTCCAAACCTGTTAAAACATACATGCTAACACAAAACATGTTATTCTGTCAACTTTCTATGTTTATATGAGCAATATTTGAGCATTGTCCCTGTTTCTGGAGCTTTGTCCCCCACTTTATTGTTGGCTTTGTCCAGATTTCTTGCTCTAAGAATTTGAATGGGATGATATAAATAAATGAAAAATGAGATGCAGGACACCTGTTGATTTTTAGAAGTTAAGATGCTGTCCATGGTTGTACTTGATTATAATGACAATCTTGTAGCCAAGCAAGCTGTGTTTGAAGATAGCATCATACTGTGACCCATAGCCCTTCTTAACATAGATTGTAAGATCTTTATTAAAGTGTGGGCCCTATGAATTGAAACTATTGCTTAAAATCATTCACTTCCATCAGTGTAGCTTTATAAAAGGTGCCATACATTTGGCAGTTTTAGAAGGGAATTATTACTTACAGAATATTATGAATAATGGAGGGGAGTCGCATTGTTTGCTTAGCCTGGAAGCTGTAAAAAAGCTAAGGCGCAACTGTTTTATAGTACTGATGAAATAGCATTCAGAAGATTCTTTGGTTAATATGCTGCAATGATTATATGTTAGGGCATATACAGTGATTAAAACTGGAGTACAGATATTGTTACCAGTGCAAACTAGAAAATGACCAAGGCATGGATGCCTTCTATCCTCAACATATGTTTATAGTAACCTGTGGCACAGGATATCAGAAGGAATCTAGAGGTATATGGAGTAATGGAGGGAAATGAGAAGCAGACATTAAATATATATGAAGATGACATTCTGGCTTTCTTTAGAACACTAATAAGTCCTGAGGGCAATTGTGGAAGACTCTTGGATTTTGATGACATCAAGCAATACTCTTGCAAGACTCAGCTCTTGTAAAGTAGCTGCATCACAAGAAAGCAGATATTCAGAAAGTTCAGCTTTATCTGAGCTGCAGCTGTTTAATATCCGGGCATAGGTTTGGCATATAGCCATCAGGAAATGGGTTAGGCAAATTTTAGGGAATCCATCCACCTAGATAATGGCATAATGTATAGATCACTAAATATATTAGCACTGTTCTTAGAGCAAAGGGTCATATGGTTTAAGATGTCATTTACCTAAGTGTTTATGTTTGATATAGTCCTCCTTGAGAGACAATTCAGAAATCAAAGAAAAAGACTGAGTATATGTAGCATATAAATAAAGCTAGGTTAGCAACAGAACTACACTGAGTTCCTACAGTTCTGGAAGGGCTACATGTCCCAAATTTGGAGGTTCCCATCTAGGCAGCTAAAGTACATGGGCAGATAAATACTAATACTTTTAGTTCATGTCTTGCAAGAAAATTGAGTTCTCCAGATCATTTAAATGCTGGATGAGGAGATGGGGAATATGTCATAAGCAAATGATTCTTTCCGTTACACCAGCAAATGCACTTCCTGATAACAGGTATCCTTCAGCCAGCTGATGGCAATTAATAACATATGCCTTGCATCTGCTTATGCTGACTTTAGAAACCAGGGCAATTACAAGTCTAGAATTGAGTAGCAGTCTGTCCTTTTGGCACAGAGAGTCTTGACCTCATATACATGCATCCACATGTGTGTGTGTGTGTGTGTGTGTGTGTGTGTGTGTGTGTGTGTGTGTGTGTATATATATATATATATATATATATATATATATATATATATATATATATATATGTTAACCGTTTAGAAGCCCATTTTCAGCGGAGACCCGGGGAGAAACTCTCCAGAACAGTGCAATCAGTTAACATTTGCAAACAAAATTTAACAAACTTAAATTAAGATAGAACAAATAATAATAAAATGTAACTGAAACAGATGATAAAAAAAACATATTTACATATGGGAGAAATAGTGATTAAGACACAATTAATAAGAAAATAGAAATGTACAAGCAGCAGCAGAGAAAGGGCTGTGTCCATCAGGGAAAAGGAAAACAGCAAGGGATTAAAGCGTTAGTTGCTTAAAAGAGAAACCTGGTATACGAGAAAGAAGGATGTGAAATAATAGGAAAGAGCCAACTAGTCAGGAGCATAAGAGGGGCAGAGCCATTTGCTACTGAGATAAACTCTTACACTTTGTTTTAAATGAGGATAAGCTGGGTTGTACTGAATGTGCTGAGGAAGAGCATGCCAGACCTTAGCTATTTTATGGGAGTAGTAGGAGTCACCATGCTAGTTATGAGCCTGGGTAACTTTAAGCATTAGTCTGTCAGAAGATCTAAGAGATCTACAGTTAAAGTTTGGTTGAACCAGGGATGAGAGTGCAGGGCAATTCTTGGGGTAATGTATTATTTTGTGGGCAAAAGTAAGTTGGTCTAGTTTTAATAGGTGTGGTAATTCCAGCCAGTTAAGTAGTTGAAGAACAGAACAATGATGTGTCTTATGGGGTTGATTGGTGGCAAACTTAGCAGTTTTATTATAGCAGGACTCTAGGTGATTAATGTCAGTCTTATATAGATTGATGAAGATATGTGAGCAGTAGAGCAGGGTGGAAAGTAAGTGAGCTCTAGCTGTGGCTAGACTGGTTGATTTCTGAGTTATGGTTTGACACTAGATAGAGATCCAAGTTTTGTGTGAACTTTCTTGATTGACAGTGAGATGTGTTTGCCATATTTTAGTTTATAATCTGTAATAACTCCTAGGAGCTTGGTCTCATTTGTAGGTTTAGTCTTAGTGCCATTAGAGGACAGAATATAGACCAGTAGAGAGCTGTGTTTTGATGATTTGGTTGTGAAAATTAATAATTTTGTTTTATTTCTATTTAAAATGAGTTGATGGTTGTAGAGGTAATTTTTTCAAGGAAAGCTTTTTGCGTTTTTTTTTTTTTTGTTGCAGCTCCTGTATGGAAAAGGCCTACCAGATAAGAGAGGAATCACCAAGCTGGCTGACAGAATGTAGGTTGTTTTTTATATATATATATATATATATATATATATATATATATATATATATATATGTGTGTGTATATAATGTGTATGTGTGTGTGTATATAATACCAATATTAGTAGAGATGTTCAAGTCACTTGAATACATTAGAATGGAGTTTGGTATCCATCAAAAAGATTTATAAAAATATTTGTGAATGTGTCATTAGTTTTTGACAAAGCTAGCATATGGTAATTTAGAAAGTAGTCCCAACTGGCAGATTTTTCATATTGCAATTAGTAGATCATTGTTTGCTGCATTGAGCAGGCTAGTTAAAATATACCCATTAGAATTCCCTTTAATTGCAACTGTGGAAAAGATAATACTCAACGATTTTTATTAGGGGTTGTGTAACCACTGGGCAGAAACAAAAGAACAATGTAGGTATTTGGGGGATGTCATTTTAGCATACAAAGGTTTAAGTAGTCTTCATATGCATCATACTGTTCTGAACACTTCCACTTAACCATCTTATGCTGAGGTTGTTAAGAGCACACTGCCCAAGCATCCCAAGTTGAAGACTAAGAAACCTCCGATATTAGTATACTCAGTAACACCCTTACCTAAGTCACATACCTCTAAGAATCACAGGCGTGCAGACTCCAATCCCTTATGGCCCACTGAGACTGCATCAAACCATGGTAGTGGTTCAGTAATAGGTGATGCTATTGTAATGCATACAGACACAATGCTCACCAGGCCAGATAAGAATAGGGTGACAGCTGTTTTTCCTGATCTAGGATGTAACAAGGGCTTTTAAAACTCGCCATCCTGACAAATGTATCGTAGTAGTCCACATGAGGGTGAAAAATCTTTGACACTCTACCCAGAGGGACATGCAGCAGAATATGACTGAGCTCGCTATGCATGAGTCTGAGGCAGGATACTGGTCTTGGTGGTATTTTGTCATCATTCAGAATGTTGCAGAGATTCAAAGATGAGATAATTGGCTTAAATAACTGGATATGTTGTTGGTGTAATTCTAGGGAGATCCAGTATATGTCAGCTTGGGATGAGATGGATGACAAATCTTCATGCTTTGCAAGGATTGTCTTCACCTCTCTCACCAAGGCTTTCAATTTCTGACTATAGCCTTTACTTTCCCCATAGTGCCTGGACATTCCAACCTAGTAAATTTGAATTTGGAGCACATTAAATGGTTCTACTCAGTGCCAGGACTCTTAACAAAACAATGCCAGAACTAGAGGCTTTCTTGCAACTTGAACATCCATATATGTATCATTACAGAAACAGTATCAGAGCAATGAACACACTCCCTCATTTCCTGTGTATATATGCCTATCATATCTTTAGATCCACTGGCGATTCTTTAGGCACATTGTGAGGTCAAATCCCATACATGCATCTGTAAAGCAAGTCATGAATGATTGAGCAGCAGTAGCTGCATCATCAGCAAACAGGAACTCCATTAGATGCTTTATAAGCACCATGGTCTTTGATCTGAACCTTGACAATTTGAAGAGGTTGCTGTCTATTCTTGTTACAGCCACCACATGGTTTGGTGCCTGAATTAATAGTTAGACATTGATTTTGTGATTTCTGACATAACCTAGATTTTAATGACTTCATATTCTTAAAAGAAAATTGAGGTTTTGTACCAACCAGAGCCTTAATACTATCATCGGTCATCAGAATGCTCCAATGTCTAACTATTAATTCAGGCACCAAACCATGTGGTGGCTGTAACTGCTGTAGTTATATATCCACAGCTTCCGATTTTAAGCACCCAGATACTGGTGAACACTTTAAACTTAATACTAATGCTGACTGTAGTACTATGCATGTTGTATATCTTGCAGTCTGTATTCTATGTAACAAATATTATGTAGGTAAGACTGACCGCACTTTGAGAGAGAGGATTAGAGAACATCTATACAACATTAAGAGAAAGAATGACATTAATGCACTTGCTAAGCATGTGGTAGAAACAGATATACAACATTCTTTTAAGTTTTCAGTATTAGCTAGGACCTTTGAAACAGTGAGAAGGGGGAATGTAAGGTGTAGAACTGAAGAGTTAGAAGCTAGTTGGATTATTAGGTTAAGGGCCAACTGTGGACATGGTCTTAATGACCATGTTTCTATTAAACCAGTACTACAGAAAAGGCCTTTAAGAAAATAATGTGTTTATTATTATTATGTATTTTTAACATATTAGAATGATATTTTATCAATTTCATGTGTTTATAAGAGTGTATTTTATATACAATTTTATTTTTATGAAATTTTAACTTAATTGGAATACAAGTCTTGTCACATGATTTGATTGTTAGTATAAACAGGTGTTCTAATCAGCATGTATTATGCACCTGATGAAGCTATCTGTAAAAGCGCTTGTGTGAATAAAGCTGAGCTGACATTAACTTTCTTGAGCATTTGGATTTGTATATCGACTGTTTTTGGATTTCTGCAGCCATACCTTTGCTTTTGGGCTTTTGTTAGACCTTTCCTACTGATGAAGTTGAATCCCTTGGTCACATCAATGAAGGCAATATACAGATGTTTGTTCTGCTCCCCACACTTTTCTTGTAGTTGCCTAACAGTGAAAACCATGTCTATGCTAGAACCCTCAATTCTGAACCCAGACGAGACTCTGGGTAGAGTCTCTCCAAGAATGTGGATGATTTTAAGGACAACATGTGGAAACAGCTTTCCCACACTACTAAGAAGAAAGATGCCACAATAGTTGTTACAATCACTTCTGTCACCCTCGTTCTTGATGTTAGCATCCATCATATCTTGCAGTATGCTGACCTCTCTCCAGTACTGGCAAAGTATTGCTTGCAGCTCTTAAATTAGGGTATCATTGAAGCATTTGAGGATTTCTGAGGCAATACTGTCTTCCCAAGGGCTTTTCCAGAAGAGAGTACTTTTTAGTGCATCATTGAGTTCCTCCAAGCTGGGCTCAGTATTGAGTTCAGTCATGACTGGCAGAGGCTTGATGGCATTCATGCCTCTCTCTGGAACACAGCTGTGTGAGGTGTTTCACCCAGTGCTCCATCTGCTTGGGTTTGTCCTCCAAGACCTGGCCTGTGGCCTACTTAAATGGGGTGAGCTTGCTTTATGATGGACTGATGGCTTGTTTGATTGCATCATACAGTCCTTGCACATTAACAGTGTCCACTGCCTGCTGAATCTCAGAATTATGGCTGGCACCAGCAGTTACTAGCACACCACCTAGCTAACTGCTGCACTTGAATCTGAGCACAGCAGAGCACCTGCAAGTGCTCATCATTGGGAGAGGACCTGTATGCACCAGCGCCATTCTCCTCGTCTCACTCAGTGGAATCAGCACTTCAGTGTGGGTTTACTTGACTTTGAGAAGAAGACAACATGTTGAAGTAAAGCTGATGCAAAAAAAGGAAATTATTTTGTACATGTTGCATTTTGAGTTCAGTGTTTCTTATAAACCTGACACCCATCCTAATTCCACTATTTTCCCTTCTTTTTTCATACCTAGTCAAAGCTAATTAAATAGGTGATAGAAAAGGTAATATCTGTTTGTTTTGGTAATACCCTGCCAACACAGCTTATGTAGTCTGCCCCCATCTTAAGAATTCTTGATGCTGTATCAATGGGAGTTATTTTTAGGAGGCATTGAACCATGGATTTTAACCCTTTATAGTCATTTTTTGAGCATTTGAAGGAAAAAATGTAGTAATGCCTTAGTATGGTTGTTCGATGGGTAGTGTGTCTGTATCTTGCAGTTAATGCACATGACTAAATCCCTGAATTCTTAATGAGCAGCTTTCTGTGTCCACGATACATAGTTTGATTCTTTATACCCTCATTTGCCTACTGTGTGACTCAGATCAAGTCAAGTAACCAGCAAGTACTCTTTGTTTGCCCTAGAAAAGGGACAATTATGGACTTACACAGTCAACACATAGGTAAAATAAAAAATAAAATCAAAAACAGTGTGTAAAAAAAGTTTGTATGTGGACATCTCACTTTGCACTTTAATGTTGATGACAGTGAAAAGAGCTCCAGTGATATCCTTAAAACTGTACAATATGACTAGATAAGTTAGAATCTGCTGTTGTTTTCAATCCTTGGTATGAAAACATGTACGCATTACATTACAATTATTCTGCTATCTATTTTTGTATACTAATACTGCTTAAATCTTGACTGTTTTTATCAAGAGATAAAACGATGTGGCGCAGCAAGGGCTGCATTATGAATAGCATGCGCCATTTTATCAAAAGCCTGCTTGATATCATATTTTTTTTGTTCATGGAATGATGACTGCAGCAGGCTGCTAGGATATCCATGCACATACACTATAAACTGCTGTTCTCCTCCTTATGGTGAAGATTACTTCTTGGACTGGTGAAGAAAAAAAGAAAACATACATGTATTTCATGATCTGCTGCGGTGACTTTCTCCAATGGAGACATCTTTGCCAAATCTGTTTATTTAATGGTGGCTTGTCAGGAACTAAGATAGTGAGATAGTTCATTGTGGCACACAGTAAAACTGTTCAGTGATTATCATTCCAGAATTCATTATATGTTCTCTAGTGTTTCTGATGCTTCCACTATGAAGAAGAAGAAGAAGAAAAAAAACGTGATGCTTCACCTTTTCAGCTGCTTAAACTGCATTGCTAGTGCTTAAACTAATTTCTGCATACACTGCTGTTAGCATACTGATAGACTCATTGATTCTTCTCCTGTAGTTGTTGAAGAGTCTTCTTTTGGCTGTATGTAATGAATGAAACCATGAAGAGTCTAGGTATGGCTGCTAGCTTGAAGTTATTTCTCTGATCAAACGGAACCATTTCAGACTCATCAAGGGAGTGCAAACACACAGACTGACAGTGACATTTTTAAGCAAATGCAGCTATTACATCATGCATTTAAATTATCTGCATAGCTTGGAGGAGAAAAGAGACATTTTGCATTCAGGTTTAGAGGAATATTATATATAGATGGTTTGAATATATATTATCGCAGTCAATGGAATATGCTGATGATTAGCTAAAGAAGTACGACTATGACAATGAGACGAATGGAATAATGTCTGTCTGGAAAAGACGGGGAAGATAGATTAGGTTGTCTTCCATATGATTTGGGGGAATTTGATAAGACAAAAAAATAAATGGCCACCAGGGAAATAGAGGTAAGTAGGAAATTTGGAGGAGAAGATAGGAGGAAGAAAGTTATATTTTAACTAATGAGTTACACTAATGTAATTTAGATCTGGAAGTTAATACCTAGGGTGATGCTACTATTGATAAAAAAATTGACAGTGAATAACTTTTGAGAGACTCTGAGTTACATGAAGGTGGAAATTAATATAATATTTGCAGGGAGAGTTCCACATATTTGAGATTTCATAACTGGGAAACAGAAGTCTGTGCTGCAAAGCATTTTATGAGGTGTAATTAAAATAGGGATGAAGGGCCTGTGGGATCTGAGGCTGTAGCCTGTGCTAATCTTGTCTAGTCTGCTAGTGAAGGAGATCATAATCTGATTTTGACTCACTCAGTTTGGCTATATCCATTTGTTTCTGAAAGCATTTGCATTTTTCCAGTATGTGTTCAAAGCATTAGGGGAGCTTTATTCTTCATCCCTTGCCCAATTCTTTTGGTGACCACCTAAAGGCTTCAAGCTGATTCTGTAAATTACTTTTGCAGTATCTGCCTTGCTAGGACTGCATCTCCTGATTTATTTATTTAACATTTGTTGACTAGAAAAGTCTGACTAGGACAGAGCCTATTTTCAGTGGAAGCATGAGGAGAAATGTTCTAGATGTATCCCTCACCTTGAAATTCAGCATTGTGTCATGAATGATGAGCTTTTTTAGCATATAAGGAGTATTAGAGTTCCCCATTTAAAAGTTTTTTAATTTCACTGTTTAGTGTAATATATATATATATATATATATGGTTCTACCTGACTTCGTCGACAGCGCAGAAGACCGACAGCGGAATTCGCTCAAGAAGAAAGATCAGAGAGAAGAAGAAGACTTCGGTGGGGGTTGCAGAACATCGAATGCACAAGAGACCGACACGACGACATGACAACACCAGCGCCGAGGATGGATGACATGGGAAAGGCGGTTAAGTGAGTTAGGGTTAGGGGGCATAGGGGGGGGGGTTAAGTGAGTTAGTTAGGGAAGGGGGGGGGGGGTTTTAGGGGTTAGGCTAGGAGTGGGTAGGGGAGTAGGTGAGTTAGTTAGGTTAGGTTAAGGGGGTTAAGGGCCAGGTTGGACGGGTTAGAGTTAGGGTGGTTTAGTGTGTAGGTGAGTGTAGGTCTGGTGCTGTAAGGATGTTGGCTTGTAGGGTTAGTGGCTTGTTGGTGTGTGTGGTTTGTGGAATGGGGATGTGTTTTGTTTTAATAATTGTGTGTGCAGTGTATTGTCGAATATATATATATATATATATATATATATATATATATATATATGGGTCTACCTGATTTAACCAAACGCTTCAAATGCCAGCGAGAACATCGACACCGGAAGATTGACAATGGAGAAGACCGAAAGTTGCAAATCCAGATGCTGAGAACACCGACATGTTAAGGTAAGTGTGCGGTAGGGATGGACGTTAGGGTCAGGGTGCGGGTACGGTTAGTGTGTGATAGTGACGGACATTAGGGTTAGGGTGCGGGTCAAGTAAGTGTGCGATAGTGATGGACTTTAGGTTTAGGGGTGAGTTAAGTGAGTTAGGGTTAGGGTGCGGGTAAGGTAAGTGTGCGTTAGTGACGGACCTCAGGATTAGGGTTTAGGTTAAGGTTACTGCATAGATAGTTGTGTATGTAAGGTTTAGTGTAGGTTTATAAGATGTTTGGTGTGCTTGTGTTGTGTGTGTGTTTTTCGAAAAAGGTATTTGTTTTGTTGATTGTTGGGATTGTGGTTTGTCGGGCATGTGAAGTTTCATGTTTTTGAACTTTCGGTTTTGTGGTGTCGGTTATTTCATTGTTGGTGTTTTGGCTTGTCAGCGTTATCAAGTAGGCACACACACACACATATATATATATATATATATATATATATATATATATGTGTGTGTATATATGTATATATATATACATATATATATATATATATATATATATATATATATATATATATATATATATATACATACACGAAGGGAAAGATAGAGAGAGAGAGAGGGATTTATATCATATTATCAAGTTTCAGAAACTCAAAGATGTCTGAGTTTCTGAAAGGAGGCAAGCCCCACCTGCCACCCCACACTGCCTGCAAACTATATATACCAACTCTGAGATCATACTACAGTGAAGAAAGGGTAAATTCACCATTAAAGAATGACAATGTCGATCACTATACTGAGGGAATCAGGAACTGTACACTTTTCCTCACTGTAGTGTGATCTTGTAGTTGGTATATATAATTTTCAGGGGTTGTGGTGGGTGCCTACCTCCTTGCAAAAATGTAGATTATTATTTATTTGTTTTTTTTGCCATTCCGGTTTTTTGGAAACTTGAACATTTGGTTTCAGTCTTATAAATTTTAAGTTACTGAAACTCAGTAATATGACATAAACCCAAATATATGTATGTGTGTGTGTGTGTGTGTGTGTGTGTGTGTGTGTGTGTGTGTGTATATATATATATATATATATATATATATATATATATATATATATATCTATGGGTCTACTGCTTTTCATCAAATATCACGTATTCGAAAAAGAGCAGCAGACCGCTCAGTTAAGCGAAAGTGCACTTTCGCGAACTCAGCTTCTACAAACGGATCGCACCACAGTGGAGGACAGCAGAAAAACATGCTATGTCCTCCACTGTGGTGCGGTAGTTACAGACCTTAGGGTTAGGGTGCGGCCTGTGGGTCGTGGTAAGGGGATAGCCCTACTAGCTATCTCCTTACCATGACCTGTGCCCTAACCCTAAGGTCCGTAACTACTGCACCACAGTGGAGGACAGGCTATCCTCCACTGTAGTGCGGTAGTCATGGACCTTAGGGTTAGGGTGCGGGTCATGGTAAGGGGATAGCCCTAACTCTATGGTCCGTAACTACTGCACTAAAATCAGTAGTAGCCCGTTCGCTGAAGCGGGTTTCGTGAAAGTGCACTCAGGGTGTGAGTTCGAAGAAGTGTATTTTCAAACTTATACAGTAGACCCATATATATATATATATATATATATGTATATATATATATATATATATATATATATATATATATATATATATATATATTTATTTATACACACACACACACACACACACACACACACACACACACACACACACACACACACTCATTATTTAATGAAACTGCTATGCAGATGGACACAAGGTGGGGGTAGTGAATCACTGCTCTGAGAAGTACAGCATCACTGAATTACCCAACAAGAGTAGTTGCTCCTCCAGTCATGTAGGCTTCATTAATTGTATTTGTTCAGGGGCTGGGTTTATTTGCAAAGGGCTTGGGTACAGATGTGGGGCAAGAGTATCCTTTAGGTTTTACTCCAATGTCTTAGGGCTTCATAGCAGCAGTCTATGGTGTACAAGCCCTACAATATAACAAAATAATGCGTATGGATACTGTCCTAAGATACCATTACAATTATCCGTGTTTAACATGACTGCAATATGAACAATGCACTTGGCAGGTTATCCCTCTTTTTAGAGTCCAAAATACTTGTCAGTTAGGTGGACCACTGCATTTATGTCCAGCCTTATCGATTACAAATAAGATCATAAAATGACAGAAACAAAAGTATCTGAAAAAATACTGGCGTGCTTCTGTCCTGCCTATGACCTTGGTTCCAGTAGAATGATTTCTATGAGACTTAGGAAAAAAAACAACAACATGCTGCTCTGCTATGCTAGTGAAACTTTTCTTCTTTAGGATGAATCTGTTAGGTAGAGTGTTGCTTCACATAAAGGAAGTCTATTATTACTATCTTAAGCAAACTTTGAAGACTACTTCATTTTACCTGGTATATGACTGATATTTATTTAGTTTAGCATACAAATGCCATTGCACTCGGTTTGTTCCTGATTATTCTAAATTTATAACTGTGCATAGCATACTGAGTTCAGAAGACATTGTACTGGGTGTTTCACACACATCATGTTGTTTCGACTGCATCTTTCATAAGAAATGCCCAAGTCATTGTCCCTTTTTATCCCTTGGGTGTACCATTAAATAAACACACAACAATTTGTTGCAAATTCTATTTTAGATTTTTTTATGTTTTGCATTATGCTGTTTACCTTACCCTACTATCTTTTAAGAGGAAATAGACAAGCTGTCATATTTAACCAAAAAGTGTAGTGCACACCAAACACATTTGTATGTAGCACTTTGGATGTAAACAGAAGCAACAAAGTCTATAACTAAAATATTATTTTTTAAACAAAATTGCTTTGCATACTTAGAAAAAATTCAGAGGACTTTCTGACTTTATCTCCCCTCCCCCTTTATCTGCAAAGTGCCAGTGTCTTTGAAACAGAAACAGAGAGGAGGAGAAAATAATGCAATCCCGGTCTGGTGCTGTCCTGCTGAAACAGAGGCTTTTGATGACCAAGAATCCCATGCAAGCAGTGCACTGCCCTCAATTTCATTCATGTGAGGATACTTCGACGTATGCACCCCTCATCAGTTTGTCTGTCTAGGTTATATCCTCAAGCATCTAGTGGTAACTGCTAGCCATACAAGAAGAAACTCACACCCTTCCCGAACAAGAGGAATACTGGCATGACCTGTTTAGTCCCCAGCTGTCTAGCATCTGACCTGCTAATCATACTCAGGACACCAGCACTGCATACAGGGAGGGCACCCTCCAGTTATATCAATTCTTTTGTTGCTGTCCATTTCATGACAGGTTGGGAAACATGGAGGAGAATATAAGGACATTTGTATTTCACTTGCTCTTACCAAAGATACTACCTGGATCTTGCCTTATTCAACTATGAAGTTCCCTAATAATCATGTAAATGAATTAAAATAAAATTAGCAATAATTAGCTGTAAATAAAGTATGCATTTTTTCATAATCAGGCAGTTCCACTGATTGTATACAGCTTGTTTCATCCAATCAATTCAACATAGTTTCATAGGTTCATAGATTAGTACTAGGCTAACTGCCCTTGTGAGCCATTTTGAGCCTAGCCAATTATCCCTTGTGAGACTCAAACCCTGCACTTTTTGTCTGTAAGGCAAACACCTTAATCATTAGGCCACCTCCCAACAGAAGTCAAAGGAAATTAAGCTACTGTAATCACATGTGCAGGTTCTTAAATACATGGCAGTTGATACTACACCATTTGATGCAATCCTTTCTTTCAGCAGTATTGGCATGATATTATTTTCCCCTAGTACTATAAATTACCACTTGAAATGTCTTGTTATGATGAGCAAGTACTGTTTTATGTGTAAAGTACACTTCAGATGTTAGCATGTTGTTGAAATGCTTATTACATGTAAGGTGACATGGCTACAGTAGTCAATGGCTCTACCTAATAGGTCTTTCACTAGTACATGTGAGTATATTCTAACTGTACATCACCTGCCAAACAAATTAAATAAATACTTCACTTCATGTGTCCTACTGACAAGTTGGCAGAGTAGCAGTATTTATTTTCATAAGTAGCTCATGAAGTAAATAAAACACTAAATAAAAACTATTATGTGTAAAGATCATTTTCAGATGCACATACAGTAATAAAATAATAAATAATAACTATAATGTGTAAAGATCATTTTCAGATGCACATATAGTAATTAATCCTGAAACTGTTTTCAACAGAGATTTCTAAAGAGGCACATCAGCAGGAAGAAGGATTTGTCAAGGTTGACGACATCTTTGGAGTGAAACTGAAACGCCGCCGTTTTGCAGGTCAGCGAAAAGGTGGAACTCTGCTAGGTATCACAGTTTTCATATGCATCAGAAGAGGACAAAAGCTGAAAGACCATGCCATTCATCTTGGCAACATGAGTGAAGATCACTGCGAATTGTGGTTTAGAAAGCTGAAGGAAATTCTAAATGGTATGTATGTTCTCATTTTATTTTTAAATTAGAAAGTGCAGATTGAGCTGCCTGGTTATTTTATGTCAAAATGAACTTGACATGCAGCATTGGGCTGTTTCGCTACTAACTTATTATCATATAAATTGCATTTATTTTAACCAATATTTTCATATTATGTATTATTTAGTATAATTATTTAAACTGTAGATATTTTTGTGTTATTTCTGAAGCATGTAAAATTGTATACATAGTTAAATTCTTGTTGTATTACTCTGGAGCATTTCTCCCCAGGTGTTTGCTGAGAATGGGCACCCACAAGTGGGACTTTCCTGGAAATCGAATGTCAATAAATAAAGTTATTAGAGTAAATTAGGTAGCCCTTCATACATGGAAGTCTTTATTTCTTGTTATATTAGAGTGTACAATATTGAGCATGACCTGATGACCTCTCATAACTGGCCAGACCACTTTCCTTATTAATGCATTAATTCCCCAGTTTGTCTGGCATAGCAGTCTCAATATAATCGATTAGGAGGTGGTGTTCTTCCAAGGAAAGATTGACTTTTTCTCCTTGCTGAGGTTTGACTCAGACAGATGCTGACCATGGAGCTTCATTCATTCAATCTACAATTCCTGGGCAAGTTTACTTCCTAGTTTTATTCCATCCTGGTACCATGAATGGATAGTTACACTGATATACTGTCTCCATACCTTCACGTCTACACAGACATGTATTTAGACTGACTGTTTAAGTGCCAGCTCAGATAGAAAAATACCTGCTTGTGATTTACCCCTGCTTTCCACTATGAGATGTAAACTAACAACACAGTCCCTCTTTCTGTAATGATACAGGCAAAAGTAGCACTTCTTTGACCATTCAGTTCTATTTATTATGATCATCATTTCTTTTATTAGAGTTACAGATATGTGCATATTGTATCAAATCAGCTATTTTCCTGCCTGCCCAGCAATTTATTAGTGTTTTCTAATGAAGATTTATAAGAGGTGCATTTTAAATTAATAGATATAGATAGTATTTATGTGTACATTCTTTCTGCTGGTCAGCTCTTCATTGCAGATGTTTCTAACTGAAATGTGATCACTGCAGTATATGGCAAGATAGTAAATAAGACAGAGACATAAGACACTGTAGTTTCCCTGAGGTGCATATTTAAGTTGTTCTGAGAATGTAAGTGTACCTCAGTACATCCACATCCCTGTGAGCATATCATTAAAACTATTCATGTTATATAAGATCCCCCTTCCTAAATCTGTTTTATTCACACACACACACACACACACACACACACACACACACACACACACACACACACACACACACACACACACACACATGTATATATTGTATCTATCTATAGCTATCTATCTATATATATGTGTTTGTCTGCATGTTTGTGTGTGTAACCATTTTATATTGTATATATTATTATTATATAGTGTATACATATATGTAGATATATATGTATTTTAAATATATATATATATATATATATATATATATATATGTATATACATATATATATATATATATATATATATATATATAAATTATATAGATAGATAAATATGTATTATATATTATTTATTTTTTTTATTTTACATTTGTTGACTGGGATAGTCTGACTGGATACATGTTCATTTTCAGCCCAGGGAGAAAAGCTCCAAGATAATAATATACATTGAACATTTAGTAAATGCTAGTTTCAAGCAGATTACAGTCATAAGCAATACCAGCATTTAGGACATGTAGCACTAAATTATAAAACACTTTGCAAAACGTAACATTATTTTCAAAGTTAAACATACATAACATTACATTCAGGTTTGACCCTTCCTGAAATGGACTGGTAGAAAAAAGTTAGAAGTAGTTGAAGGTAAGGCACTTAAGAAATAGTGAGGTCACTAGTCAGGGTTTTATATATATATATATATATATATATATATATATATATATATGTGTGTGTGTGTGTGTGTGTATTAAAATTAACCTTAGCTGTACAGTTTGCATGACACAGGCTATCCGTATCAAAATGAAATTTGCAGTTCTTCAAATCATTTTCTGCTGAGGAACAGTGCATATATCTGTCTGGTTGCTTCAAATGTCTACCATGTTGTTATTATTTGACAGTAGTATTTACATTTGACAGTTGGTCTTTTAATTTATTTATTTTTGTATTTAAGTATTTATTTATTTGTTTGCATTTGACTACTCGGAAAGTCCAACTGGGTAGGAGCCCATTTTGGTGGAGGCCCGAGGAGAAAAGCTCAAGTATTGCAAAGCATTTTAAGCACAATAATTTTACAATCTTTAAAAAAATAATACTAAAAAACAAATACAGTTTAAATAATTATACCAAATTAGACATAATGTGAAAACATTGGTTAAGAATAGCTACAAGTTGTGTGACAATGATTTAATAGTTAGAGAAATTTATAAAACTTTTGACACCATTCTTGCAACACTATTGCTTTAGTTAACAACACAACTTGAAGGGGTCTATCTGAAGATCTTTATCATGATTCTTGCAGTCTGTGTTATAGGAGGACTGGTTGTGGCACCTGGTTTGTCTTCTTCATGCGACTTCTACTTACACCTGTCATTCTTGTATAAATGTCTTTGCATTCCATCTATCATTTTGTCCTCCAAACAAACTACACAGGATCTTGGTTCTACTCTGCAGCATGGAGTATGTGCAACACTAGAATTTTCCCTTGAGTCTGTTGATGTCGTCTACATTGCAGATGGCAGAGTTTTGCAGTACCTTTGCTGTGCAAGTCTAAGTTGGGGGGAAAAATGTTTGTAGTCCTTGCTTTTTCTTTGCAATTTACTGTCCCCAGGTGTCATTCATGTCTCTTAACGCATGTAGTCTTGCATACCAAGCTAGGCCTTATAAATCACTTTCATAATTTTCCATGGTCTTGTCTCTACATAGTTGTTTTGTATAAGGTAGTAAATAATGTTTGTAAGAAAGGCATATAGCGAAGGTACTCGGCTTTATATGTGGTAGTCCCTACAAATGAGCAGAAGATACTCCTAGTCTGTATATACAGCATTTGTCCCCTAGTAGCTGTGCACTGTCAGAATGCATATTGTTAGAGGCAGAGATGTACAGCTGCCACTGTAGTTTTGACTATGTGGTTTAATTGAATTTGTGGATGTAAGGGAGATTTATCCACTACAGTGATCGATCCTCCAATGAGATGCAGAAATCGTTGTCATTTGTAGTTTTTTGAAAGGTGTAAAGGGTGCACCTCCCTGCATTTGAAGTGTGGGGATTTTTGCTCCACAAAAATATGCATTTGTTCCTTCATTTTTGTTCCTCTATTTGTGGCATATTTTGAGAGCCAAACAGCTGTTAGATGACATTTACAGTGACTGCAAAGTGATCAGGAAAACTTTTTTGTTTTATAGTGTAGTTATATTATTACTTTTTTTTCATTTGTGTAAGTTTTTAGATTTGAATCAATTTACTGGCAATGCCATTTTCCAGTTGAATAGTTATAGTTTGCGTATTATATTATTTGTATTCCTAATCTTAGTTTGTATAGATTTTTACCCCACATTTCTCTTAACATTTTCATAATGGTGCCTGCTAGTCTGACTCAATAGACACTGTCAATAGCCTTGCAAACAAATGTAATACCAATTTCAAACCTGTGACTTCTATTCAAAGCCCTGAAATACATGATTCCCTAACACTGCTAAGCAAGAAAAAAAATGTCCCATATGGGACCTGACAATGCTATCACTTCTGGTATACAACCCCCATATTGTACAGATTGCACACTACTACAATAAAAACTTGTAGTCAGACTCATTTATTCAAAGCTTCCATGTACTTCACTTGGACACCTGAATACAAGAGCTTGGATTGCTTCTAAAACTAGCTGTGTACCTACAAAGCTGATATTAAGTATTTTTTCAGTACTTTATAACTCTTCTGAGCTGCATTTATTGATTTTGTTGAAGTTATCACTGTTTTTCAGCCTGCTCCTGTTAAAGAAATACCATCTGTTTGATACTTTATTGCTCTTAGATAGTTTTAACTGCATTCTGATGTTTCCTAACCTCTTTTACTGCAAAAGCTGTTATGAGTTTGCCAAAATATTTCTAAGTTTTACAAAGTTTTTCTGTATTTGTAGAAGTTCTCTTATGTTTGCGCACTTTTTTTTCTGTATTAGTGGACATTTCTCAAGGTTTGTGAACTTATTTCCAAGAATTTGTGATGCTACAGGGGTTCTGCCTTTCATTGTAAAGTATTTGTTGCTACACTCAAAACCAGTTTATTTTACATTAAGAGGGTTTTCTGCACTCTGGTTGGAGCAGAGGGCTAATTCAACCCATTTGAGTTGGAAACTGGTAGTAGAAGACTTATTGTATGTTTAACTGATTGGCCTGATGGCTTAACTGTGTAAAAGTCTTTCATCCTGCTGGTATAAAAGCCTCAATATTTGCACATTGCACAAACTCTCTTATCCGTGCCTTGTATATAAACAAACCGCTCTAGTTTAAAATCCTCTATAAGAAATGGTTTCCATATTCCCTCACTGTTCATGGCTGCTCAAAGAACTGCCAGTTTGCACAGAGGTCTGTGTCACTGCAGGTCATCTAATAGTATACTACTAAACATTCTCACTTAGACCTTTATGTGACTCTCCCCTACTCCTTCCCATGTACTAAGAATCTGGTATAATGGATAGGTGCTTCCTTATAACCTTTGCTTCTGGCCTGGTTGAGCTGGCTATCCTGAGGTGGTGTAGCAACTGTCTCATGTTCATTGGCAACAATTTAATTTTTAAAAGACAAACACATTGTGTGAGAAATGTAGATATACAATGTCATAGAGGGTATAGCTCTCACATATGCACACAAAAAATGCAAACCAGGTTTTCAGTGTTTCGCTCAAAACACTTACTACTGACACTAAGGAACAAACACATAGACCCACATATGCAAAGGTACTCATTTGTTGTCTAGCCAAACCTCCAAGACCTTCTAAAAGCATCTCCCAGTCTCCCTGCAAACACTCAAAAAAGACAGTACTTCACGCAACATGTAACTCTGAAAGTCATAGTAGTCCCGCTCCAAAACCCATACAGCAGCACACTGCACAGCCAAATATTGTAATTACTGGGGATTCCATTGTAAGACACACTGATGTCCCCCTTACCAGGCTAAACATGGAGAAAATCACAGTGAGCTAACTGTCTGGAGCAGGATCCACCAGATGCTAACTGCACTTAGATTGTAGTCTATGTGAGCATAAATGACCTAAGGCATACCTCACTGGACTATAAGAAGAAAGATATGATGGAGCTCTCTGAATATATGTCCCAGGCGGGTATGAATGTAATTTTGAGTAGCATCCTACTGCCACAGTTCCAGGAAAAAAAATGACTGACTTCATCAACTGGCTTAGTTTCTGGTGTCACAACAAGGGGATCCATTATCTTTCAGCCTGGGGAGACATGATCAATAAACCATGATGCTTTGCTGTAGATGGTTTGCACTTGTCACCACTTGGCTTTGGGATACTGACAAAAAACTTTATCTGTCCCCATAATGTTTTTTTAGCCATACCAAGATATTAAACCTTCCAACTTAACAAAAATCACTCAAGACTACCTAAAGGTAGTGATGCTCAATACTAGAAGTTTAAATAAAAAAAATGCACTCTCTGGAAGCACTGCTCATCCTGAAGAATGCAGACATATGTGCGGTAATGGAAACATGGTTTAAACCCATGGAAAGCAACCCCACTATCAAAGGCTACAATGCCATTTGTGCATTTTGTTCCCCCTCAGCTCAGGATGAAACAAAGGGAGGAGGTGTCTCAGTGTTCATAAAGGGTAAGTACACTGCTAGACTAAACAACAACATAACTCGCTTGAGCTGCTTTATGCCTAACCAGCCATAGCTGTGACCCCTGTCATATCCTTGCTAGCTACATATCCCTTAAGATGAGTCTGGAAAATCACATCTCCTACTTAAACCTACTGGAATCTCTTAACATTCAACATAACACCATACATATGGGTGATGTCAACTACCCCTCCTAGGATACTTAATGCATAATTCAATTACTCTGAGGTTTTTGTCAATGCAAACACCCTGGAGGAATTAGTTAGTTCCCCGATTAGAGGTATAAATATCCTAGACCTAATGCTCCCTCTCATGCATTAACTCCTAACTGGTAAGATCTGACCACAAAATTATCTGCTTTAATATTAAAACAAACCTAGAACTCCCATCAAACTCCAAACCTGTTAAGATCTTTGTTAAGGCCAGTTACATCAAACATAGTGACAGCTTATTAAATTTCAAAGCCATTCCAAACCTGGTTGACAATGAGGCCTACTCTGAGATCAGGGTTGCCAGATTTCCGATTGGACAGGGAGGGACAAAGTGAAGACCAAAAAAAAAAAAAAGGTCTTTCATACATAAATGAATGACAAGGACTTGTACTGCATACAGTCGCTGTTTTTAATTAGATGTATTAATCAAACCAAATATGCAGTATGTGGGCCACGATTTTGTACAAATTACTGCAAGCAGGATGATCTTTAAAAAATATTATCCATTTCTCATCTATCGTTTTTTTCTCAATTGCTTCAGTCATACTCAGTACAAACTTGTTTAATAAACAGACATCTTCATATAGAAGGTCAGTATTGCAAGTAATATTAAATAATTTTGTTAATTCTTCAATTGACGGGAATTCGATTTTTACATTTGGTTTTAAGGATAAGACATTAATGCATTGAAATTTGTTACTTTCAAAGTCAAACCATTTCTGTAGGTATTTTATCGCTATGTCAAAAAATGTCTGTGCGTCATTTTTGAAACGGGTTTTTTGGTGTCGTCACTGCATTGTAGTAATATTGTTCTAGCAATGCTTCCATAAAAGGCATCATCTTTTTTTTGTCTGAGTGACTGCAATACGCCGTTCATTATTTCAAAAACATCAATTATTAAAACATCATTGCTTTGAAGTTTTGTTAACGCATTCTGAATAATACTGCATGCATTTGCAACAAACCCCAGGTATGCTAATGCCAAGTCATCACTGAAAAACAATTCAAGAATTTCAGATTTGGATTTTTTACTGAGAAAGTACAATTGTATTGGCTCAAAATTTTTTATTATCTGCTCAATTGCGGGCATCAAAGTGAGCCATCGAGTCGGCATATGGCATAACATTTCAGACCACTCTACTTCCAGCCATTCGAATAATTCTTTCAGTTGTACAACTTTTTTTGTTGAACTAAATTCATTATAAATTTTTATAACGATCGACTGTATATCAAAAGTTAAACTTTGTGCAGCTTTTTTAGCAGTATTATGTAGTATGTGACAATTACACCCAATTCCAATTATATTTGAATTAAGGTCTTTTAATTCTGTAAAGACGCTTTGTTTTTTATCAAAATTGACGTTAGCATTGTCGGCGCAGAAAGCTGTTACATTTTGTATTTTTAAATTATTATCTTTTAAAGCCGTTGTTATAGAATCTGCTATACTAACTGATGTCTCGCTTTCCAGTGAGTAGTTAATAATTTTGTTTGAATGCCCTGTTCTTTGTGAAAATACCGTACAATTAATGGGAAGGTTTTTATATTGCCGTTATTTGATGCATCGGTACTCACAGAAAATGGCTGGTCATCTTGCAATTCTTTCAAAATAATTCTTTTTGATTCAGGTGCAAGCTCACGTGTAATAATTTTTGTTGCTTTAGTTCTACCACAACAATATTTTTTTGATATTGTTGAATCTGGGAACAAACAAGAAAAGAGCAATCCTGCACATTCACTGGAAATGTAACTGTGTGAATGCTTCACAGTGTGAAAACAAAAAGCTGTTTCTGCAGCAATAATATCAGCTTCTTCCTTTGAATTTTTTGTCATGAAAAAGTTTGTTATTTTGGTGGACGTCGAAGCTGCTGAAATATTGTTGGTGTGCGCAGTAAACTTCATATGTCATTTTATGTCATTTTCACCACCATGTCCAATTGAAAACGACATATTATTGCACATCGAGCATATAGCATATCCTTCTCGTCCTTCTCGTAACCAGGAATATTTTTTCATCCAATCAGTGTTGAATTTCACAAGCCTTTTTATTTTCTATGAAGGAGTATTATCAACATCTTCGGAAGTACTCATCTATATAATGATGAAAAGTTTTTACATGTTAAGATATTTTTAATAGAATGTAGAAATCGACTATGAACAAGCAACAAATACCAGGCTGGGTGTTGTAAACTCAACAAAAAAGTCATAAAATAACACCACTAAGCACAGAGACAGAGTCCGACTCCAAGTTGATTTTACTTTTTAGTGTAGTTAAACTGCAATAGTCGCTATTCAATGTTTCTTAATGTAAAACTGGTTTTGAGAGCTCAAGTGTAGTACGAGATGCTTTACAACAAAAGGCAGAACTCCTGCAGTAAGATGATCCTTAGAAATAAGTTCACAGACTTCTACATAGAAAAACTTTGCAAAACCCAAAAGCTTTTGCAGTATCAGAGGAAGTTAGGATGTACCGATGGTACCTCGCCAGATTTGTATAACTGGAGCTGTAAACACCATAGAGGCTTCCAACAAAGAGAATTCTACATTTAAAATCCCTAAGCTACCAGAAAAGACTAAAAGCACTGTCTCCCTGGCCTTGAGTGTCTTACAGACTCTTCAGAGGAAATCAATGCCTTGCCTTCCACACAGTCAGGCGACCCAGCAGTCAAAGACCTTTTGTACCTTTACAAATCAAACAATCCCAAAAATATCAGAACATCAGATCTAAACCAGCTTAGTTACTCAGAATTTTCAAAACCTCGGAAATAGACTCGCTCTTCAGATAAAGCAGTGTAATACACTACCTTCTTTCAAATGGGACTTGGATAATTGAATGAGTATTCATAAATTCAACCTAGGCATGACTGGCACAAGACAACTCTCCTCGAAAAGGGGGTTACAACAATCTAGGGTGGGGAACTGACATGGCATAATGGTTGCAAGACTCAATAGCCTTAAACTTCTTGTGATAACATTAAATGCACTTAAATGGGGAAGACATCCCTGATCAGTATCAGCAAGAAACTATAGTCTCTTGTAAAATCATCCAAGGCTAGCTTTGAAAGAAAAATTGCCATGGACTCCAAAGATAACCACAAGGCATTCTTTAGCTATGTCAAGAATCTAAGTGACAATTCTCAGATTTTCTCAGAGTTGGTGCCGAGAAATGCACTGAACCGACCGATATAGCCAACATCTTGGCATACAGATTCAAAAGGGTCCATAGCTATTCCAGAAGAATGCAGTGCCCCTGAATCACAGACACTCAGGTTAAAACAGCCCTCTCCAAAGCCAAAAACACAGCATCATTGGGACCGGTTGGTGTCCCAGGCTGCATCCTCCTACACGAGCTCAAAGATGAACTAACCTCTCACCTAAACACACTGTTTAAACTCAGCCTCTCCACAGGCTACATGCCCACAGAGTGGTGCACAGCAATAGTTATTCCGCTCCACAAAAGGTGGAGTCACAACAGACCCCGGGAACTATTGTCCTATAAGCCTGACTAGCTTGGTATGCAAAGCTATGGAGTGCATCATCATGGATCTCATTAACAGAGACATTGGGAACCTCCAAACACTGGACACTACCCAGTTTGGCTTTGTTAAAGGCAGATCATGCCTCCTAAACCTGGTGGACTTCTTTGAGACAGTTACCAAGGCTATAGATGAGGGAAGGGTGGTCCACACAGCCTACCTAGAGCTCACAAAGGCTTTTGACACCATTCCCCACTAAGGTATTATAGACAAGCTCACCAGCCTGAACATAAACCCCTGGAGCTAGGTCTGACTCTAAAGCGGTTACAAGTGGCATTCCCCAGAGCTCAGTCTTAGGACTCCTCTTGTTCAGCATATACTTCTCAGAGGTACAGGCAAGCACAGGAGGATTATGGCTGACCAAGTTCGCAGACGACTGCAAACTAGGGGCTATAATTGGCTCTCCGGCTGACACAGACATCCTCCAAAAGGGTCTCACTGAGACAGACACCTGGTGTCAAAACCATGGCCTCAAGCTAAATGCCAAAAATGCATAGTCATCCCCTTTGGAAAAAACAAAGTACCCACAAACTACCACATAGATGGTAGCCCCCTAAATACGGAAAATGTAATAAGGGATCTGGGGACCCAAGTAGATAGTAACCTCTCCTTTGATAATGGTTATAAAATCCTTCTATGTTGCCCACGGCCGGCCACCCACCTAATCACAAAAGGGTTTTCATCCAGATCGAAAGAGGTCATTGGGCAAAGGGCCCCTCTACGCATCACTCATCATCAGACCCATCACCCATCATAGAGTACAATGCCTCATTTGGGATGATCATGTACCTTAGTTACAACAAGACACCTACAACTGCAAAGACCACAGAAGTACCTCACCAAGAGGATCACTGGCCTCAAGTAGATGCCCTATGTAGCTCGACTGAAGAAACTCCAGCTGTACTTGGTTGCAACTTGCATACCGCCTACTCAGAGGTGATCTCTGTCTGCCTGACATACAAGGCCATGTCCAAGTCCAACCCAGAATTGATGGACATACATACTCCACCTAAAGAAAACCATATCCCCTACCTATGAACTTATGTTTGCCAGTCTGGTCAGGAAGTTGATTTGGTATGATGATCCTTTTAGGTAATGACCCAAACCAATAAGCAAACAGCACAATATAAATTTAACATACACAGAAGTAAAATACATTTCAATACTTAATTAAAATTAAATAAAATACATAATGTTCCACAGAAGGACATAAAAATAGATAGTGAATCTAACGGAGTTACGGAGATAAACGATTCTTAGTTAAAGCATAATGTAAATAATTTAAGAGTGGAATCATATAGCATAAATCAAACAAATAACACTTACATCCACCTAAATTTGACCTATACAAGTAACTACAGCACAGCAACAACTTTGTAACACCCTCCATATTTCATCCTTTCCTGTACTTTCAAGGTACTCCATCCTTCAAATGCTTTAACTATCCCTATCTATGTCTACTGTTCCTTTCCTTTCTCCAGTGACAGTCTAAGAAACAACCCAAAAGTCTAAGAAGCCCTTTAAATAAGAATTGTATCATGTCACAATGTGTAATGTTTCATGTGCAAATTGGTTCTGAGAGCAGTTGACCTACTTTATCACATAGTGGCTTATCAATGTTAGCATATTTAAACAAGAGTATTGAGCTTTTGAGCTCAATGTTAAGTCACAGTTCTTTACTTTTTTTTTTTTTTTTTTGCTGGTTCAGTGGATAAGCAATCATTATTTCATGACTGGACAGTCTTTAAGTTTCTCAGATCATGGGTAGAAAGAAAAATCTTACTGTGTGCGTTTCTATTTCTAACTTATGTATTAGGATATTATCAGCTTTTTTTATATAACGCTGGCATGCTGCTTAAGTTATCAATTAGTTAGCCTATTAAGAGGAGATATAATATATATACTTAAATTAAACCATCTGCTTGCCTCTGTCACATTATTCACATCACATATCAATGAATAACAGTTATTATTTCTCTGGCTGGCTGCATGTTCAGCCTCTAATACTGTTGTCTTTGACTTTGGGCCAGTTTGGGCTGAATAAAAGCCTGAACATGAGAATTGGGCATTAGGATCTGTGCTCCCGAGCAGTTTAACACACACAAATAATTAAATAAATAGTCTCTTCATTGAATAACTTTACACAGTACTACAAATACAATATGTAAGGTTATCAACTCAACTCACTGTGTAGCTCGCTGGTAGAGTCGTAGTAGCTAGCATCGATCATTCGCATGACACAGCAGAGCAGAACGGAACATCATGTAGCCTTATCACGCCCACGCATGCACAGGATGACGAAAAAAGGGTACGTATATACGTACAAGACAAGCGCACAGCCAGGCAACATACAGGAAGTCACACACACTTCATCGCCAAATTCGCCATCGGGATTTTTACAGCTTAAACAGGACCCGGGATTTCTGTGTTGATCTCGGGATAATCCTGCTGAAATAGGGACGTCTGGCAACCCTGTCTGAGATGTACACAAAAGAACTGTACAGCCACTTTCATAGCTGCAAAGCAGAGTCAGTACCTGTCTGAGTCAAAGCTATGATTACTGGCAAAAATAAACCACCCTGGTCACCCCTAGCATAAATAGGCTATTCAACAAAAGGAAAAAAATCATTTCCAAAGCTAAATTGGAACAGACAGAACAGTGCAAAAAGACACACCAGTCTAAACAAACAAATTAGAGAGCTGGTCAAATTTGTAAAAGCAAACCGTGAGATAAAGATAGCCTCCCAGGTGAAAGATAACCATGAGGCTTCTTTAAATTATGTTCATAACTTCATGGTAAATGCTCAGCAATGTGCTGAGTTAATTATGAATGGCAGCACTTACACTCAGCCTGAAAATATTGCAAACCTGATTGCCGACAAGTTCAGTTCAAACTCCCCCATCACCTCCTACCACACCCAAAGAAATACCTGCAACAATCCAACTACCAGTCATTATGAGGGGATTGGTCCTTACTGTGCTAGCTAAAGCTACAAATACAGCCTTCATCAGACCCGACAACATTCCAGAATGCTTCTTAAATAGCTTAAAACATAATCTATTAGAGTAACTAAAAACCCTTTTTAAGCACAGCCTCTGGAGGAATGGAGGACTGCAACAGTCATCACTCTGCAGAAGAGGGGCCCATCAACTGACCCAGGGAATTACAGACCCATAAGCTTGACCAGTCTTATTTGCAAGGTCATGGAGAGAATTACCATGGACCTGACCAATAATGACATATTAACTCTCCAAACTCTGGACCAGACCCAATTTGGCTTTGTCAAAAGGAGGTCTTGCCTGCTGTATCTGGTGGAATTTTACAAGAAAGTTATTAGGGCCATGGATGAGAGTAAAACAGTACATAACACTTATCTAGACCTGGCCAAAGATTTTGACACAATCCCCCACTCAGGGATCATAGATAAACTTACTGATTTAGGCATAAACCCCTACCATCATCTGATGGACAGAAAGCTATCTCACTGGCAGGGCACATGTTGCCCAGATAGGTGACTCCACTTCCCATAAGAAACCTGTTCCTGCTGGTGTCCCACAGGGCTCAGTGTCAGGACCCCTCCTGTCTGGTATATACTTCTCTGAAGTGAAGGCTAATGTTGAGGCTGTTTGTTCACCAAGTTTCCTGACAACTGTAAGCTGAGAGCAATCATGGGAACCTCAAACAATGCTGACATTCTACAAACTGGTCTAGAAGTGACAAACGACTGGTAAGAAACCATGGTCTGAGACTAAATGCTAAAGAATGCATGCTCATACCCTTCAGTAAATCAGATATCCCTGAAAATTATAATATTGATAACACACCCCTATAGGTAGATCCAGTGGTGAGGGACCTAGGAACACAGATAGATAGTAACCTAAACTTTGACCACTAGGTAGTTACAGCTGTGAGGAAATCCTTGTGTGTGGCTCAACTTATAAGTAAAAGCATGGCATCAAGGTCAAAGGAAGTCCTAGTGCCAATGTATTCAACCTTCATCAGGACCATAATCGAGTACAGTGCTCCCTTCTACATATACCTAACCAGGCACTTACACCAAATGGAGCAGCCCCAGTGGTTTTTCAATAAAAAAAAATACAAAGAGTAAGACACATGCAGACCGAATAAAGGCCCTATCCCTTTACTCCGACTCATATCATTTTTTGTGCAGGGACTTATGCCTGACCTACAAGGCATTCTGTGATCTAGCCCTGATGAAAATGTGACAACTTTTCAAGAAAAATTATACAAGAGTTATGCGTTCCATGGACCTGAACCTTATTTGTGACTCTAACAGACATTGCTGCAGAGACAGATTCGTATCCCAAAGGCTACATTATCTGTGGAATAAATTTCCCACTTCATCCCTCACTTTCTTCAAAAAGAATTTGGAGAAATGGACGAGGAACCATAAATTCACTCCTGGGGTACTGCCCATGTCCCTTATGAACAGAGACAGTCTGTAAAATGACTCGGGGGTGTTAAGGCTCCAGCACCCGAAGATCTACTACCCCAATACTATCCCATTCCACATCTGGGGAATTAAGATATAATATTGACATATCCTATGTATTACTGGCTAGGTTTTAAAAGGCTCTTGTGCCATTAGCCTAGTAATTACATATGAACCTATACCTAGTTGCTTAATTAATATTGTTAAACATGCTCTTGCAGACCCACTCCTTAAACATTTTAATCTTAGTGTTTCCACTGGCTATGACCCTAATAAATCATGCACCAAAATATTGATGTCACCTACCTAAAAATGAGCAAGTTTTACATGTCATGCAGGCCTAATCTGAAAAGCAATAATATACAATATAAATGACCTCATAAACTATGACATCAGAAATATTATTAGACTCTAAACTCAATCGTTTGGATTTATGTAGGGCAGATCCTGTTTAGTGAGTCTGGTAAACTTCTTTGAAAGGATTGTAAAGACTGTAAACGCGGCCATGTGGTATAGATGGTGTATTTTGACCAGCTAAAGCCCATAATGCAATTTCCTATGCTTGCATCATAGAGACGATAAATGATTAAAAATCAACTCATGTGCAGTACGATGGATAGCAAACTGGATGAAAAACATAAGTTGGACAATGCATGTTTCATGTGGCTCATCAGTCAGAAGGTATTAAAGTGACCAGTGGTGTCTATCAGGGCTCAATAATGAGATGTCTGCTTTTTTGCCCTTTACAGGCAAGGTTCAGGATTAGATCAATTTTTTTAGTTTGTCCTTAAGTCAAATTTGTATTTAAGCTGAAACACATACATACGGTTCTTATTAAATGTTACTTAGTTAAATGTTTGCCTCAGTCTAGTATTTATTTAACTTTTCTTTGCAGATAAAACACTTTAGAAGCACTTCCAAATTAAAAAAACTTTTAAACATAATACTGTATACTGCAACTATGCTTCCTTACTCCCTATGAGCTATGCTTCCTTACTTCTAGTAACATAACAGGTGTAAGGCATCTTGTTATTAAATGCAGTGTTTATGAGGAATTTTTCATGCAACACATACTTCTCAGCTGTACAGATTTTCACAGACTGTCCAAATTTCTGCTTCATATTTTTGGTCCATTTTTCATAATATTGTGGTTGTCTAGCAAAAGTAATGGCAAATCATTAAAGACTGAAGTTAGAAAATAATGACAGACATTTGAGTTTCAGAATTCATACCCTTCAGGAAATGTATGTTAATGCAAAGCCTGTTATTCTATCAACTTTCTAAGTTTGTAAGAGCAATGTTTATTAAAATTGTCCCTGTTTTTGTGTATTAGTCCCACTTTTATTTATGGTTTTGTCCAGATTTCTTGCTCTAAGAGATTTAGAGGTATGACACACACACACACACACACACACACACACACACACACACACACACACAAAACACAAATAATTTAAAATATGCTCCCCTGCTTAAAAACCTCAGCTTTGGCCGGCTAAGATCTAACTGTATTCAACTGGACGTATAAGAGAATTTAAGTACCTTTATCTGCACTTTTTTCAAATAATACAGTATTTAAATTGATTTAACTGTGTTGCATGATTATTAACTGAACTGGAAGTTTTGACTCTGTTCTTCAGTTAGTGCTGGCATGAATTTTATTATTTGTTAGTAATTGCAGGTGTGGGGGTAGCCACATTCTTTGATTTCCTGTCCTTGCCTATTTAAGTGGTACAGTTTGAAATATTTTCTGCTTAGAAACCTCAGCTTTGGCCAGCTAAGATCTAGCTGTATTCAACTGGACGTATAAGAGAATTTAAGTACCTTTATCTGCACTTTTTTCAAATAGTACAGTATTTAAATTGATTTAACTGTGTTGCATGATTATTAACTGAACTGGAAGTTTTGACTCTGTTCTTCAGTTAGTTTTCCCACCCACCCTGCCTGTTTCTGTTTTGGTGTTAATCTTAGTGGCTTTGAAACTGCCCGCCCCTCTTGTAAATTTGTGTTTGGATACTCCTTCTGGGCCCATCTCATTTGCTCACTCAACTGAGTGCAGTGAGATCATATTCTGATTTCAGGCACTCCTACTGTATACAAAGAGAGCATCTGGGAAAGAGAAAAAAAAAATTAAGCTTGTTTCCTGTTAAGTGGTCTAGACTGTTTGTAGGCTTCTGAGCCCCCAAGCCCTTCTGTGTTGGAGGGAAGCCTTCTAGCTTAGTTTTGTTTCTTATAACTAGCCAGTTTTCTAGTTTCAGCACTCAAATCTGTTTCAGAACTCATTGTAAGCACTACATAAGCTGCAGATTACTACAGCACTCAACTTTCCTCACTTGTCTAGTGGAAAGCGAATTTTAGTACGTAATAAATAAGCACTTATCCAGGCATGTCTAAGGGTCAGCTCCCAGTGATTTCTCCTGTCTACCTGATGAATCTGGGCATATTGGGGCAATGCAGCAATTGCCTCATGTACATAGACAACCCACTCCTCCTACCACCCAACACTACAAACTGTGAGAGATGCACTTATATAGCCAAACTGGAAGCAAAGATCTCTTCACCCAAGACTGGACTAGACAGTCAAGAGGAGGAGGTAAACACTTGCACCACACCGCACTCATCACATAGTCCCTCAAAACCTACACCATCAAAACACACACATAGAAACACAAAACACACACCCACATTTACAGAGGCTCTCAATAAAAACCTGCCCAAGCATCAGGGACATCCAAAGCATAAACGCAAGCAAACTCCATCCCCCAACACAACCCAAATGACACATAGCCCACAAACCCAGTGTGCCACTCAACCACAGCCCATAAAGCATAACAACGTACCCAACACTCTAGTCATAGGTGACTCTATAGTCAGGCACACTGATGTTCCACTCACTAGACTAAACAAGGAGAAAGTTACTGTCAGCTGCCTGTCAGGTGCCAGGATCTGCCACATAACGCATGCACTCAGGTCACTCCACAATAAGTACAAATATGACACTGTCATTGTCCATGTTGGTATGAATGACCTGGACTACATGAAAAGAGACATGGAGGAGCTCTCCGATCTTGTATCCCAGGCAGGTATGACCCTAACCCTGAGAAGCATCCTGTCATCACCCAGAATGATAACACAATACAAGGACAAAATGATTGACTTCAACAATTGGCTAAGCTTCTGGTGTCATTCTAAGGGGATCCAGTATTTGTCTGCCTGGGATGACATGATCGACAGTCCATGATGCTTTGCCAGAGATGGCCTGCACCTGTCGCCCTTAGGATTCCTGATACTTGCTAAGGCTCTTGCCACCCCTACAGTGCCTTTTTTTAGGCAAGGTTCAAATGACAAATTCACTACCATAACAGGTACAAGCAAGCAAAATCTGAGGGTAATGCTACTCAGTGCTAGAAGTCTAAACCTCAAAATGCACTCATTCAAGGCACTCCTTAAAATGGAGAACATTGACATCTGTGCAGTGACAGAGACCTGGTTCAAAGCTCCAGAGAGCACCCCTGCTTTACCAGGCTTCAATTCATACCACACCTTTCGGCCACCTAACCCAGAAAGAAGCACTAAAGGTGGAGGCGTGTCCATATTCATTAGGATATCCACACCTTCAGGCTAGTTGTACAGCATAATGCATCCGAGATTATCCAAGTGCAACTAACTCTGGGCAAGACCGCAGTCCGAATTGTAGCTTGCTATAGACCCCCCCCCATGCCCCAGGATTCACACTCCTCATTTCTTGATACACTGGAAAGTATTAGGGTACAACCCAACACCCTAATAATGGGCAATTTCAACTACCCCACCATTAACTGGGAAAACTACTCGTGTACCAACTCTTTTGCTCAACATTTTCTAGAATTCATAAATTCCAACGCCTTGGATCAACTTATTCACACCCCCACAAGGGCAGCAATATCCTAGACCTGGTCATTACCAACATGGGAAACCGGTGTTCCACACCAGAGGTCAATTCCTCGTTGGTCAGATCTGACCACAAGCTAATCAGCCTAGACATCCACATCCCACCCCCAATTAGGGAAACCATTGTAAAAGACTTCTCCAAAGCCAACTTCACACTTCTTAAGACAGAAGTGGCAAACTTCATGACACCCATGCAGATGGACAATAGAGGTATGACTGCCGAATCCTACACAAATGCACTTTATAAGCACTTACATGAGTGCATGGATCATGCTATCCCTAATAGAACCAAGATGTTATCTTCCAAAAAAAGGAAGCCAATCTGGTGGTCCTCTGCCATAAACAAACTCTACAACAGAAGGAAGAAACTGTTGCAAAAAAGAGTAAAATCCCATGACTGGAGGAACTCCCTGGTCAACCTCAGTAAGAAGCTGAGATCCCCTCATAAAATCCTCCAAAGCTAGTTACAAAAACAAAATTGCCACTGACTCTAAAGACAACCACAAAGCATTCTATAGCTATGTCAAGAATCTAAATGGGAATACTCAGATCTGCTCTGAGTTACAGCACAATGGCACTAAATATACAGAACCAACTGATATTGCCAACATCCTAGCAGATAGGTTCAGTGCTAACTTTACCCCCCTCTCACCCCCTAGAGGGCCCATCTCTATACCGGAGGAATGCAAAGTTCCTATAATCATGGTTGCACAGGTAAAAAACACACTCTCCAAAGCCAAGAACACAGCATCCATGGGACCTGACAATATTCCAGGCTGTGTTCTATATGAACTACAGAATGAACTGGCACCCTACCTAAGTACCATGTTCAATCATAGCCTCACCTCAGGCTTTGTACCCAATGAATGGTGCACCGCAACGGTTATCCCACTCCACAAAGGGGGAGCCACGACGGACCCCGGGAACTACCGCCCCATTAGCCTGATGAGCCTGGTCTGCAAGGCCATGGAATGTATCATCGTGGAACTCATAAACAAAGACATTGGTAATCTCCAAACTCTGGACCCTACCCAGTTTGGATTTGTAAAAGGCAGATCATGTCTCCTAAACCTGATTGACTTCTTTGAAGCAGTCACCAAAGCCATAGATGAGGGTAAAATGGTTCACACAGCTTATCTAGATCTCGCCAAGGCTTTCAACACCATCCTCCACTCTGGAGTTATAGATAAGCTCACTAAACTAGGTATAAATCCCTATGTCACAAGATGGGTTGCCAACTGGCTCACGGACAGAACCCACACTGTGAAAGTAGCGGATTCCAAATACGACATCAGACCAGTGACAAGTGGAGTACCACAGGGTTCAGTCCTGGGTCCTCTCCTGTTTGGTATCTACTTCTCTGAAGTGCAGGCCAACACAGAAGGTCTTTGGCTAACAAAGTTTGCAGATGACTGTAAACTAGGAGCCATAATCGAAACTCCTAACAATGTGGACAAACTACAAACGGGCCTCACTGAGACAGATACCTGGTGTCAAAGCCATGGCCTGAAGCTCAATGCCAAAAAGTGTATTGTCATCCCCTTTGGTAAAAACTCTGTACCCATGAACTACCACATAACTGGTAGTCTACTTAATGCCGAAAATGTGATAAGAGACCTTGGGACACAGGTGGACAGTAGTCTCTCCTTTGATAATCACATTGCCACAGTGGTCAGGAAATCCTTCTACATGGCTCATCTCATCACAAAAGGATTCTCATCCAGAAAAAAAGAGGTCATTGTTCCCCTCTACTCATCACTCATTAGACCCATTATAGAGTACAACGCCCCTTTTGGTATGTACCTCATAAGACATCTACAACAACTGGAAAGACCACAGAAATACCGCACAAGGAGGATTACTGGCCTCAAACATATGCCATATGCAGACCATCTCAAAAAACTACAGCTTTACTCCATCACATATCGCCTACTCAGGGGCGATCTCTGCCTAACATACAAAGCTATGTCAAACCCAGAGCTGTTGGACATGCTCCACAAATCCCATTCTCTCCGAGCTACACGCTCTAGGGACCTAAACCTTGTCACCACAATAAACAGAACATGCTGGAGGGATAGATTTCTGTCCCAGAGACTTCCCATACTCTGGAACAGACTACCTGTCTATGTCAAACAGAGCTCCTCATTAGCACTCTTCAATTAAAATCTTGATGATTGGATGGGAAATGGGAAATTCACCCCGGGGATCACTTCTGTGGCTCTGCTCGACAGGGGCACAGGAAAATAATTTTCTTAGGCGGCGAAAGCCAGGGTACATTTTTTGGCTAGGCTTGTATGGGCCCTAGGGCCGATAGCCTAGTACCTACCTATGAACCTATTGTGAGCCTTTGTCACCTGTTAATTTTAGGCTTATCCAGATTCCTTGAGCTAAGAGGAGAGGTGCACAAACCCATACCTCTCAACTGTACAGATTTTTGCCTCATATTTTTGGTCTGTTTCTCATAAAATTGTGGTTTTCTGACAAATCATTGAGGATTGCAGTCAGAAAATAATGGCGGTTATTTGAGTTTCAGACGTAATATAGGATAGAAAATTCATGCTAATGCAAAACCTGTTGTTCTATCTGCTTTCCAAGTCTGTAAGAGGAATATTTAAAAAGTGTCTGTATATTTGGGCCTTTGTCCCCACCATTGTTTAAAGCTTTGTCCAGATTTCTTGCTGTAAGAGGTTGAGAGGTATGAGTGGAAAATCAAGTCCTCTGATACAAACACACACACACACACACACACACACACACACACACACACACACACACACACACACACACACACACACACAGACACACACTCCTAACCCTACTTTACCTATTCCATAACTAACCGCTTTCCGTTATTCAACCACCCACCTCTTAACTGCTCCCAGGGGATCACTCACTTGGTGTCAACTCTTCACTCTGTCTCTCTCTCACACACAGTCACTTCCTCATTCACACATGCATTCACTCACACATCACTCTCACTCTCTCCTGATCTCTCACACACAGTCACTTCCTCATTCACACATGCATTCACTCGCACATCGCTCTCACTCTCTCTCTCGATCTCTCACACACACAGATTTGGGCAACTTTAAGGATTTTAATTTTTTTTCATGTTATTTCCAACATTGTGGAAACCCATTCATATCTATAGGTTGTCCACATGTCGGATGTCCATAACTATGGTGACTGTCCGTGCTTGTCAAATGCTAAGTCACCCTTTGACACCCAAACCCCCAGAATGAATTCTCTCTCTCTCTGTCTTTCTCTAGTAAAGTCTTATTGTGTTAAAAATTGGCTCAGATGAAATGTTAAAAAGTGTAGAAGCATCACTTCTGGTACACAATCCTCTCCCCCCACACTGCACAGATAGCACACTACTACAATATGAAACTGTAGTCACGAGCCTAAGAACTTAAGTTGTTGTTTCCCTGTCTTATGGCCATCATGTAACAGTGGTTTTCAGAAAATCCTTTTATTTAACACAGTTAATTGCCAAAGGAATATCATCAAGGTCTAAAGAGGTAATCACTCCCTTATACTAAGCATTGACCAGACCAGTTATAAATCACAATGCCTCTTTCAGAATTTATATCACTCAACATATCAAGGAATTAGAAAAACTCCATGTATTATCTCACAGTCAAAAGTCTCTGAGATATCAAGACAGAGAAACTCTATGCCTTTGTTTAGTGTGTTATAGACATGTGGGAAGATGTCTGTCTTGCTTACTGTTATATCACAGACCTGCTTATCCTGGATCTGCTGTAGCTTCACAAGTCCAAGGGCTTAAACGCTGTCAACAGATAAATGAAACATGACTGAGGAACAGATTTATAACCAAGCACCTCCACACCTTCTTGAATAAACTTTCCCTACATGTAACAAATCCCACTCACTGTTTTTCTCTAAACATAACCTTGAAAACTGGATGGGTTTTCACATATTTACTAATGGATTGACAGGTTTAGCCTTTTTGGAGAAAGAAACTGTGGCCTGACACAGGGTACTAGCAAGGTGTAAATGGTCATAAGATTGACTGGACATTGAATATACTTGAATCTGTGAATCAGAACACCTAACCCTTTCTGAAGTAGTCACAACCCTCTCACCACCACTACCACAGCAATTGCAGGGGCTGGTTGCAGCTAAACATGTCTGTAGCCCACCAGCATCATCTTGACCTGCAGTATGGAGACATAATGGGAAGGGGAATATAAGTGAATATATTCACAAGTTAGTGGGTAATAAACAGGTTAGCCTACTGTACTGAAAGTCTCAGCTGCCCCTTCTAGTAGGTGATATTCTTTGCCTCTTGCTCTGCCTCTGATGAAGGACAAAAGAGTAAAACAGCCTTCACACACATGTAGTTAAGATACAAACACCAGTGAAAAAATATGTTGCTACATGTATGTGCAAGATAGTAAAAGCTTGGAAATATGCCCTCAGCTTTACAAATAAGCCACTGCCCTCCGTTTAATGCAAGACAGTAGAAACCTGACATGGCACCCACAGCTTCACTACCAAACAGCCATGCATTATCCTACAATATGCCATAGAGTTGTGACATACAGAAAAACAACAGGTGCAGCAGAGAAACTTTCCCTCACACTAACCCACAAGGTATATCCTGGTACCTCACAGAGGAAATAGCTTTTATAAGGAGCACTGCTCTGAATTACTGCAGAAAAAAAGTGTAAAATTACAGACTGATAAACAGTATCAATGCCAAATGTTTACCATACGATTTGCTCCTTTCCTGTCTAATCATTTTTTCCCACTGCTCAGGGATTTTCAGGATAGTAGTGCCACAGATCGTCATACCAGTGCTCACATTGCCTGTCAGTTTGAGGGATGCCAGTTGTCTCACTGAAAATATCAAATAGGACAAACCAAGAAAGCATCCTAGTTATCAAATGAACCAACTCAAGTTTGCAGTGGCTTTTCCATGAACAGGCTGTATAGGAAAAAGATCACGATCTTGTTCTCTTTAACACCTCATAGGTGTTTTCCATGGGGCATTATCCTTGGTTACAGTCACCACAAACATTATATAAAACAAGAGGGCGCTCTGTGATTCATGCAGGAAATGTGATTTTTAAATTACAAGCACTGCAGTCTTGTGCTGCAGCCAGGCTTGGCTTGTGTATATGCATGATCCCCCCAGCGCTGCAGACAAATTGAACCCATCTGTTTATGTCATGTCACCTGAGAACTTCACCAAGATATAGTGATTTAGAACATACGTGGAACCCAGCCTCATTTCATATGTGTGTACTAGGCTAATGGTCCTGGAGCCTTTTACAAGCCTAGCTCATAGGATTACCCTGGCATCGTGCCACCTGACCTTAGTTCCCAGTGCCTCTGTCGAGTAGAGCCACAGGAGTGATCCCCGGGGTGAGTTTTCTATTTCCCATCCATTCATCAAGATTTCTTTTGAAGAGGGCCAGTGAGGTGCTCTTTTTGACACGTATGAGAAGTCTGTTCCATAGCATGGGCAGCCTCTGGGTTATGAATCTGTCCCACCTGCATGTTCTGTTGATTGTGGTAATGAGGTTGAGGTATCTGGAGTGTGTGGTGTGGAGGGATTGGGATTTCTTTAGATGTAGCATTTCTAACAGAGCTGGGTCAGACATGGTTTTGTAAGTCAAGCAGAGATAGCCTCTAAGTAGGTGATATGAGAGAGAATAGTTGGAGTTTTTTGAGTCTGTCCATGTAGGACAAGTGTTTAAGGCCTAGGATCCTCTTTGTGAGGTATTTTTGCAGCCTCTCCAGTTGCTGCAGGTGTCTAGAGAGGTACATGCCAAGTGGGGCGTTCTACTCAATGATTAGCCTAATGAGGAAAGAGTAGAGGGAGACAATGACCTCTTTCTTCCTGGATCCAAAACCCTTAGTAATGAGATGTGCTACATAGAAGGACTTTCTGACCACAGTGGCAATCTGGTGGTCAAAAGAGAGGTTGCTGTCTACCTGTGTTCCCAGATCTCTTATAACACCTTCTGTGTTCAGTGGACTACCATTGATGTGGTAATTCATGGGAACTGGGTTTTTCCCAAAGGGGATGACGGCACATTTTTTGGCATTGAGCTTAAGGCCATGGTTCTGACACCAGTTATTGTTCTCAGTGAGGCCTTTCTGTAGGATGTCAACATCACTTGGGGAGTTAATAATGGCTCGCAACTTGCAATCATCTGCAAACTTTGTCAGCCAGAGTCCATTCGTGTTGGCCTGGACTTCTGAGAAGTAGGTACCAAACAGGAGAGGACCCAGGACCGATCCCTGTGGGACTCCACTCATGACTGGTTGGCAGTCTGACTTGGAATCAGCTACTTTCACACTCCGGGTTCTATCTGTGATCCAGTTTGCAACCCACCTAGTGATATAGGGGTTCATGCCTAGCTTAGTGAGTTTTTCTATGATTCCTGAGTGGGGAATGGTATCAAAGGGCTTGGCCAGATCAAGTTAGGCTGTATGAACCACCTTGCCTTCATCCACAGCTCTGGTAACTGACTCAAAGAAGTCAACCAAGTTGAACAGGCATATGATCTACCCTTCACAAAACCAAGCTGTGTAGGATCTAGAGTTTGGAGATTCCCTATATCCTTGTTTATTACGTCCATGATGATGCATTCCATAGCTTTGCATATCAGACTTGTCAGGCTAATGGGGCAATAGTTCCCAGGGTCTGTAGTCACTTCTTCTTTGTGAAGAGGGATGACTGTAGCAGTGCACTTTTTGGTGGGGGCAAAGCCTGAGGTGAGGCTGTGATTGAACAGGGCACACAGGTGAGGTGTCAGTTCAATCTGTAGTTCATGTAGAATACAGCCAAGGATATTGTCAGGTCCCATAGAAGCTGTATTCTTGGCCTTGGACAGTGCCGTTTTAACCTGTGTGGCAGTAATATTGGGTGCCTAGCAATCTACTGGTATTGTGATTGGTCCTTTGAGGGGGGTAAAGTTACCACTGAATCTGTCGGTCAGTATATTGGCAATATCTGTTGGCTCGGTATAGGAGGTACCATTGTGCAGTAGCGCAGAGGAAATCTGGGTATTGCTGTGGAGATTCTTTACATAACTATAGAAGGCCTTGTGGTTGTCTTTACTATCTGCTTCAATTCTGTTTTCACAGCTAGCTTTAGAGAATTTGATGAGGGACCTCAACTTCTTGTTAAAGCTGATAAGGGAGTTTTTCCAGTCTTGGGACTTCACCTTATTCTGCATCAGTTTCCTCCTACTGTTGTAGAGTTTGTTTATGGCAGAGGACCACCAGATTGGTTTCCTTTTTTTCAGAAGAGAGCGTCTTGGTTCTATTGGGTATGGTGAGATCCATGCATTTGTGTATGTATTTGTACAGTGCATTGGTGTATGATTCGGCAGTCATGCAACTATTCTGCATTTCCTTGGGTGCCGTGAAGTTAGCTACCTCTGTTTTCAGGACCCCAAAGTTAGCTTTGGAGAAGTCTTTCATGGTGTTTACCTTTGCGGGGAGGGGGTGGGGGGTGGAAGGGATGTGGATTTCCAAGCTGATTAGTTTGTGGTCGGATCTAACCAGGGAGGAGTTGGCTTTTGGTGTAGATCAGTGGTCGCTCATGTTAGTAATGACCAGGTCAAGGATGTTGCTACCTCTAGTGGGGGTAAGGACAAACTGGTCCAATGCATTGGAATTAATGAATTCCAGGAAATGTTGGGCAAGTATATTGGTACATGAGTAGTTTTCTTAGTTAATGGAGGGGTAGCTGAAGTCACCCACTATGAGAGTGTTAGGTTGGACCCTAATATTCTCCAGGGTGCTTAGGAAGGTGAAGTGTGAGTCCTGGGACATGGTTGGGGACCTATAACAGGCTATGACCTGAATTTCTATCTTACCCAATGTTAGCTGCACCTGAAGTATCTCTGATGCATTATATTGGCTTACCAGTTTGGAGGTGTGCACATCCTTTATGAATATGGAAACACCACCACCTTTGGCACTTTGGTCCAAGTTCTGGGGCCGAAAGGTCTGGAATGAGCTATAGCCCAGTAGTGCAGGGGTGCTTTCTGCTGCCTAGAACCAGGTCTCTGTTACAGTACAAACGTTGATGTTCTCCATTTTAAGGAGACCTTCAAGCGAGTGCATTTTGAGATTTAGACTTCTAGCGCTGAGCAGCATTACCCTTTGAATATATACTAATCAAACTGTTATATAAACTTTTGGGTATTACCATTGACAATCAACTGAAATTTGACACTCATATCAATGCTACAATTAAAGCTACTAACAGAAAAATTGGTTCTCTCTATAGAATCAAAGCTTTCCTAACTCCCAAAACTAGAACTACCATTGCTAGAACCCACTTAATCTCTACCCTTCTATATGCTTCCACCATTTACACTAATCTTTCTAAGCACAATCTCAATAAACTAGCTTCATCCTACAACAACATTGCCAGATTTTCCACAGCTTCTCCTTATAGGACTCATCATTGCCTTAATCTTAAAAAACTAGGCTGGCTGGAATTACCCAACCTAATACAATTCCACCAACTTACTATTGTCCACAAAGCCCTTTATCACCCTAACAACACTCCAACACTCTCCTCCCTCATACAACCCTACAATAATCAGAGGAACCTACGCTCTTCTAACAAAATACTGATTCAAATTTCCCAATCAAATAACTCAGCAGGTGACTCCATATTCTCCAACTCAGTTGGCAGAACATGGAACCAACTACCTCAATACCTCTCTACACTGTCTTCACTCCCACTTTTTAAAGCTAAAGTAAAACTCTTCCTTTCCAACCACTGGCTCTGCTCTTGTACCAACCCTAGTTGAACTTTTTTCTTTCCTGCCCTCTGTTTCCTTTATCCCCTTATTTCTTTTTCCTTATTTCTACCCCACTTGAACGTCCTCTTCAAATTAATACATATCTATATTTATTTTCTTTTCAATTCTGCAATAGAGTATTCTTGCTTGGTATTCATTATTTTGTTCTATGTTAAGCCTCATTTTGTACTCTGATCCTTAGGCAACTTGCAGTTGGTTATGTTACGTTTCTTAAATACTATTATATATTCTTTATTTCTGCATTATTTTAAATTTTTTGTATAAGTTTAACTTGTTTTAGTAGTTTATAGCGGAGCTTTTCTCCCTGGGCCTCCACTGAAAATGGACATATATCCAGTTGGACTAGCCCGGTTAACAAATGTAAAATAAAATAAATAAATATATTGTGTAACCTTAGTGGAAGTGTTGCCAGTTTCATATGTCAAACCATACATGAAAAAAAAAAAAGAAATAGCAACAACACCAGCACAGCACTTTGGTGCCATTTTCTGGCAGCAGGTTAGCATGCTTTAAAGACAACATAGTCCTGAGGAGGTGCACTACTTTATTTTCTACTGTGGTAAGTTGTATTTATCTGGTGTGTTGTCTTGGAACAATGTGTGTGTGTGTGTGTGTGTGTGTGTGTGTGTGTGTGTGTGTGCGCGTGCATGTATAAATATATACATATATATATATATATATATATATATATGCAGGTATATGATTTCATTGGTTATTTTATTTCTTGAATGATACTATGATACTTAAATACACCAAGTATATCTTTGGACTTATCTTGTCTTATAAGACTTGAGGCCTGTATCAGCTGAAAGAAGTGTGTTGACTCCCTGGTGTTGGTTTGAAACAAAAAAGCAAAGAAAATAAACTAATCTCTTTTGTGTCTGAACTGTAGTTTCTCAATTAGACAGAAATGCTTTCTGTAGTACCTGTTCCTGTTGCATTTTGTTTTCTGTTTTGAGAAGTCTTTTTATGATTTAGTGATTTTCTCTTGTGTGAGAGATGGGCGCTTAATTATCTAGGCATCACAGTTCACATGTTTTTTCATTGGTTATTTTGTTTTTTGAGTGATATGTCTATATGGCCAGATAAACCGGACTCTGTGTATTTATCTGTTCTACTGATTGAGTTGCTATCCTGGTTTTTGTTAATTAAGTCTGTATATCCCTAGAACAAAACAGTTTTCCTTGTCATTTTGGCTCACATGCAGACCTGAAATACTGTGTACTGCAAGTTATAGTATCTGATTTGTCCAGATTCTTACAGCAGCTTTAATTTTTTTTCCATCCCAAACAAAGGTATTGTGTCTAGATCTAGGGATGCCATTGTCCCCCTTTACTCTACCCTGATTAGGCCAATCTTTGAATAATGCCCCTTTTGGCATGTATCTGTCCAGACATATTCAACAGCTGAAATGCCCACAGAGATATGTTACTAAAAGGATACATGGCCTAAACAACATATCCTATATGGACCGACCCAAACCCTGTCACTATACTTGGTATCTTACAGCTGCTATAAGGTGACCAGTGTCTGGCATATAAGGCATCATCCAACTCCTTAGTGACGGATTTACAGCACATCAGCAAGTCAAATAGCAACAGATATACCCAATCTATGGCTCTAAACCTCTTGGTTTGAAGGGACATGTATATGTTGCAGAGGATACCGCCGCTGTGGGTCAGTCTCCCAGTCCACATAAAAAACAGTTCATCCCTGTCCATATTGAAAAGAAACTTAACTCTATGAATGGAAAATGTACCCAAGGAGTGAACCCTGTACTACTAATGGACAGAGGCAACTCCTAAATGCTGTAGCCCATGCATGGATTCCCTCAACCTATCTATGGTATGATCTCAGTTATTCTCATTATGAGTAAAATATAGTTATTAACCATGGCATTGGAAAGGCCAGTCTGTAAGCAAATGGGATAGATTATTTTGAGCACAAAAAGGGAAATTGGCAAGACTTAAAATGGCCCCCAAGGGCAGCTAGCCTAGTACCCATGAACCTATAGACTCTCAAACCCTTTGCCTGCTGTGGTTTTAAAAGAGTGTCTCTTCCTTCTGCTCCTAATGGTAATCTGACTACCAAAGTTTTCTCTTTCCTCTTTGATTGCTATTGTCACTTGAGTAAGCTAATTAAGTACTTTTCCCACCCATTGTTTTACATAGATCCATAAAACTGAGAGCCCACTCAGCAAACCAGTATTGCTCTTGAGTTAACCTCCTTTACTAACAGTTATCATTTTCACAGAACTCCCATCTGATCATAGTAGATCATATAGAGCACAGCCCAGTTACAACAACTTCACATGATCTAGTGGGTATGTCTTTGAATACAAGGCATGCTATATCATAAATCTTTGACTCTGGTTGCTGCATACTAACCAAAGCTTAATTTGTAGTCTATAATGATTCTGTGTTTATTTCATTGCCTCTATAAATGTATTTCTAATAATTTATTATCAGAATATGTATTTTGCGCCAAACATGACAATACTATATTTAATGTTTCACACTTCTGTTGCTACAGCAATTATTGCTTTTGTATAAACATTCTTGAAGCATTTACATCCTTCCTGGAGGTAATCATAATGTCTAGGTTGCAGTCATCTGTGTGGTGTACCTCATAAATTAATTGTCCAAAGCTTGATTAGCCCTTTTCAGGTTCCTGTGGACTGAACCCTATGCTAGAAAGCAACCTCCAAAAGGTAGTGAAAGCATCTTGGGCACCTATCACAGGAAGTGTGTACACATGCAAATGTGTACACATAGTAACTACAGTTTGACACCGTTATTCATATCTGAAACAAACAGTTCAAAATGTGCCTAAAACTGAACAATGAGGGATTTCACCGGAAAATAGTGATCTTACTTACATAACCTGCTTTTTTTTTCTGAGTTCTCCTCTTCACCCAATTATTTATCCATTCATGTTGAACTGAACAAGTTTATCTTTGATGCTTTTACGGCAGACATAGCCTAAAGTTTTTTCAAGATCTTGGTAAGCAGCATTTGCTTTCAATTTCTTACCTATAACTGAAGATTAAGTTGACATGATTTCCTCTTATCAGAATAGGTAGAGAGCATCTTATCCCCACAAAATTCTCTTGATCTGTGTCTATTAATGTTAGTTTACAGGTGACTTTTAGGTGAAGTTCACTTTTAGCAGGTCTGTAAGTTTACAAGGAATGTATATATAATGCTAATCCATCAGAAACTGTTCGGTGGTGATTGCGCTTTCGTTCTATATGTAAAAATTATGAGTTTTTGGATTCTCTGCATCGGTTCACAGAGAAGAAAAGAAAAACAAAAAAAGGAAACTCTATGGTGCTAATGTATGGGGACCAGATGCTTCTGAGACATGACTAGTTTTAACAAACTTATTAACAAGAATACACAGGGGTTTTAGAAAGTTATTTCTTCTACTGTGTTGGAAACTGTTGGGATAAGAGTCAGTTCTCCAATGAAGGTGGTAGTCCAGAAATGGCACCATGTTTGCATGAGGATCTTTTTCTCTTAAATACTGGCTGTTAAGGTGTGGATGGTAAGCCTATAATTTCAGAGGCTGGTCAAGCCACTCTTCCCAATCTTGCTTTATCGTACTGCTGCAGGTTTTCTCCAATTATCTTACATCTTCCAACTAATCAGTGAGTGACTAAACATCTCTGTCAGATGTTTCTACAATACTCCAGCCAGGTGCTTCAGGATCATACTCTGCCCCTTCTTTCAACCTCAATACCCCTCTTCCCTTCTTGCATCAAAATCTTCCCCTTTTCTTCTTCCTTGGAAAGACAATGCCATAGAAGTTGGCTTAGCATTCTGCCTGTTTCATACCTTATTTATTTATTTGCATTTGTTTACTGGGATGGTCCACTGGGCCAAAAATTGCCCATTTTCAGTGGAGGCCCGGGGAGAAAAGCTCCACATACAAAAGAAATTTAAATACAATCACATTTTCTACATACATAGAGAGGTAACTTAAAAAACAGTCATACAATCTTATCATAAATTTCTAGCTAGAATAACAAAGGCAGTAAACATCATATACAAAATATACAAAGTACAATATATCATCTGCTTTGGATACTGTAGAGTGAAGACAGCAAGAGATAGTTGCATAACTGTTAAGCAGAGTGGAGAAAAAAGTTAGTGAGATCAGGTGGGGGAAGATGCTCTGTAGTCGTAGCCACATGTACATTGCCATAGGGCTAAGAGATGCTGTTTTAGAGACTTTTTGAAGGATATGTGATTGGAAATAGTTCTGATAGAGCTGGATAGGGAATTCCAAGTTTTAACAATGGTGCATGAGTAGAGAGATTGACCAACTGCTAGGAATTTGCACTTTTATAAGGAATTGATTTTCAGATTTGAGTTGTCAGGAGGGCTTATGGAGAGTAAACAGGGAGGTGAGGGATGGGCAATTGTAAGGTTTGGTAATGATATTGTGAGCTGTGGTTAACTGCAAGTAGGTGGTGGGAAAGTTTGAGCCATTTTAGTTTGTGTAGGGAGATGCAGTGATGGGAGGAGTACGTTTCATTGGTAGCGAACCTGGCAACCTTGTTATAATAGGACTCAATCTTGGATTTTAAGGAGCTTTGAATGTTGGTGAACAAATTGGGCACTGTATAAAAGTGAAGGAAGCAAATAGGATAGTGCAAGGGTTTGTCTGGCGGTGGGTGTGAGGTATAATTTATGCTTATAGATGGTCCCTAGTTTCTGATGTTTTTTTTTATGCAGTTTTGGATGCGTAGATCAAAGGTTAACGTTATGTTGTCTCCCTCACCCTAATGATCAGATTCCTTAACCATTTTCTCTCTCTCTGCTAATGTCCTGAAAATAACATTCTTCCTGTTTAACCTCAATCTTCTAATTCCTTTTTCATTCTGACTTTAGCTGCTCTAAGCTCCTCAGTTACCCTCCTCCAAGACTCTTTTTTAACCTTTATAACTTATCCTTTTTCCTTCCATTTTGTGGTTGCCTTCTCCACCTTCTTTTGTATTGCTTTCTTGACTACTTTGCTTAGCCATAAGGACTTCTTCCTGTTTTCCCTTTTCTCCCCTAGTCACATTTCTCCCTTACACTGTTCCTGTCTTTTTCTCACAGCTGACTGGCTGCTGTGACTTTTTGCCTGCTGTACCCCAGCTTCATCATTATTCTCTGTACTGTCCAGCACTGGTCACTGTATGGGCTAGCCACTATATCCAGTAAACATTGCCAAAACATTGCATGGCAAGTATTACCTACCCATGTATCTTTAAGTCCAGCTTTCTAATGACATCTGTCCTGAAAAGCATTTTATCCAGTATGTGGCTATTCCTAATGCAAATCTGCACACTCTTGAGGGATTCTTTCATATCTAGATTCTCTATCATTGCATTCCTTGGTATGCAGATGCTTCATTCTACCTCTGGAAGGATCAAGCCCCCTCTTGAATGCTCTTTTCTTATGCCATGTCCTTATTTCTGCCAGCCATTCCCCTCCGCCACTCCAAATTTAATTTTATTTTATTTGATATTTGTTGACCGGGAAAGTCCACTGGGCCAAGGAACCATTTTCAGTGGAGGCCCAGGGAGAAAAGCTACAAAAACAGTTACAGAATTTGTATAACATAGTACTTAAATGGTAAGTAGGTTATAGATATACAATATTACAAATTAAAGAGTGATACATTCCATTCAAACTGAATATGCAAAACTACAAAAATAACAATAGTTTACATGTAGTAACATAATAGTTTACAGAATTATGTGCAATTAAGAGGCTAGTAGAAGGAGTTACAGACTAAGGAACAAACGTAAGGTGGTTTAATCATGTGATTACAGGAGCAGATATAATTATAACAAAAGTGGCCTTTCAGTTTTGTTTTGAATGTCCTTACAGAATCTAATTGAGTAGTAGAAGGAGGGAGAAATGTATCTGGAAAATGTAAGATGGTATCTAGCTATCCACTCTCACATTTCTTCTCCTGCTCCCTTGTTTTGAACACTGGTGCAATGAAGGTGATCTGTTTGTCATCTGCTTCTTCCATCTGGTCTCTCCCATATTCACATTTCTCACTTACCTCTCTGTAGAACGAGACTTCTCTTAGACCTGCTCACTGCATCCTTCCTGCAAACCATGTACTAACTTTTCACCTAACTTTTTGAAGTTTCTCTGATACATTCTCTTCTGTAGGTCCTTCATCCTCTCTCTAGGATCCTTACATTTCATAACATTATTTTCAAACTTTTAATTCTTCTCTACCCTCTCCTTTCCTGATTCCTCTTATGTATTTTTTTGAGAAATGTTTCTCCTTTCAGCATTGTCATACAGCTCAACACTGAGTTCAGAATGTCCATCACCAGCTCTCCCAGGCATCTCTCCTGGACTGTCTCCAATATGGCTGGAGCTAACATGGGTCTTGAGGACATCCTGGGGGGTCTTGCCATTGACATCCATGGGGAGGGTTCAACTTATGCCCTTCCCTGTTACTTCTTCCCTGCTGTGGTCCCTATGATAAGATCTGAGGGTGGGTGAAGGGTGTGTGGAGTGAGGACAAGCATTGCATCTCTTTGCCTCAGCAATAACTCTGCCTTGTCCACCACCCTGTTACCCACTTTGCATCATACCTCCCAGTGGTAGCTTCCCCTGCCTACAATATGGGTCATCATAGGAGATGCTCACATACCAACCCACAGATGGGTAATGCCCATCCATCCCTGCTTCCCCTTATTTCTACTTCCTCCCTTTATCTGTTCTGTCTTTCCCTTGCCCACCTAGTCTGCTTCACTTTTCAATGGGTTCAACACTGTGATCTATTCCTTATACCTTTATATTCCATGTCGCAGCAAGGCTGTTCTTTCTGAGCAGAAGTAGAGACAGCATTTAGCAAACAGACCTCTTCACCATCAAACTAAACCCCTCCTAAATTTGATTAACCATACTGCTTACAGTAAATGCAGCACCTCATCTCTTGCCTTCTACTGAAATTTGCTTCCCTTGCTGAAAGCCTAAATGTTTTTGTCTTACCACTGGAATGTAGCAGTCAGCAGTGCAGATCTGATCCTACCATTACTACATACTCAGAGTCTATACTATGTTCTGGAGTACTGCTAAGCACTGAGGATGCTTTTTTCCTTAACAGTACTCTGTCATTTTATAAGCAATTCATATACTTCCCAATTCTGTGTCATTGTTTAACTCATTTGCACATGCCTGCATTTGTTCTAATGGTAGAGTGAAATATCCCGTTCTAGAAGACTAAGTATTTTAATGGTGGTACAGAATTCTTTAAGTATCATTATTAAGATACAATGTTGCAATGTGCTGTAAGCATTCTGTCTTTGAAGCACTTCACACATTTTGCAGTCAATTTCAATCATACAAGTATGTACTCAGTGTGAGCTGAGTAGTTAATAGCTAGAATAGTGTTAAGATTGGAAAGAACAACTTCTTCTTCTTCTTTTGGCTTTTCCCGGTTAGGGGTCACCACAGTAGATCACCTGTCCACACATGATTGGCAGTGGAGATTTATGGTGTCGGGTTGCCAGCCCGGCGCCCAACCTTTCACAGAAGGCACACACAAGCATGCACTCATGCCTAGGGCCAATTTAGAGTGTCCAATCCACCTGCAGCATGTCTTTGGGATGTGGGAGGAAACCGGAGCACCCGGAGGAAGCCCACGCGACCACAGGGAGGACATGCAGACTCTGCACAAAAGGCACCTCAGCCAAGGATCAAACCAGAGAACCTCTTGCTGTGAGGTGACAATGCTAACCACTGCACCACCGTGGCCACCCCTAAGATTTGAAAGAAGTAATAGCCTCATAATATATGTTTGTTTTCTATGTGTGCTTTGCAAACAGCTACAGTTGACAAACACAAATATATATTTTATTGTAGATGGAGAAACGCTGACAATCTGTTGTAATACAATGAATTGTCTACATATTTAACAAGGCTGTTTACAAGCAACATTTAGATATGCAATCATCATAGAGCTACTCAAAAGATTTTTTTCCCTTCAACATAATGTCATTTAGTGGGTTGATCAAAACGTTTAATAGCATTTCACTGCACTCTGGTAAAGAGTGGATCATTATATGGTTGTTTGTGTGTGCGTGAACAACATAATCCACTACTTCAGAATAGGTAAAGAAATTATGAGAGGCATTCTGTCAACTCTCCCCAAAGTAAGAAATCAGTCCCTTACACCCGTTCTTCTGTTTATACATATTTGTAAGTCAGTGCATCATTGATGAATGAGAATTCTCCTTTCATGGTCATTGAAGTTTGGTAGGTGTTATGGTCTTTGACTCAGTACAAATAGCATTATATCTGATATTTATTTCCATGGTCAGTGCTCCTTAGAGTCCTCATGTCAGGACACATTTCCACAGAAGAATTTACATTATCTAGTTTGGATAATGTGGGGAGGGGTAAGCTAAGCTTCTGGTGTCATTCTAAGGATATCCAGTATCTGTCTGCCTGGGACGACATGGTCAACAGACCACGATGCTTTGCCAGAGATGGCCTGCACCTGTCACCCCTGGGATTACGGATACTGGCTAAGGGTCTTGCTGCCCCTATAATGCCTTTTTAGACAAGGTTCAAATGACAAATTCACCACTGTAAAAGGAACAGGCAAGCAAAAACTGAGGATAATGCTACTCAATGCTAAAAGTCTAAATCTCAAAATGCATTCACACGAGGCACTCCTTAAAATGGAGAACACTGATATCTGTGCAGTGACAGAGACCTGGTTCAAGGCTCTAGAGAGCACCCCTGCATTACCAGGCTATAACTCATGCCACACTTTTTGGCCATCTAACCTGGACCAGAACACCAAAGATGGAGGTGTGTCCATATTCATTAAGGATATCCACATCTTCAGGCTAGTTGCGCAGCATAATGCATCCGAGGTTATCCAAGTGCAACTAACTCTGGGCAAAACTGCAATCCAAATTGTAGCTTGCTACAGATCCCCCACCATGCCCCAGGATTCCCACTCCTCTTTTCTTGATATACTGGAAAATATTAGGGTTCAGCCAAACACTGTAATAATGGGTGATTTCAACTACCCCATCATTAACTGGGAATACTACTCCTGTACCAATTCCTTCACTCAATGCTTTCTGGAATTCATAAATTCTAATGCCCTGGATCAACTTATCCACACCCCCACCAGGGGCAACAATATCCTAGACCTAGTCATTACCAACATGAGTGACCGGTGTTCCACACCTGAAGTCAACTCTTCGTTGGTCAGATCTGACCATAAGCGAATCACTCTAGATATCCGCATCCCGCCCCCACCTACCATTAAGGAAACCACGGTAATTTTTCAAAGCCAACATCATGCTTCTTAAGACAGAAGTGAGAACTTCATGACACCCATGCAGATGGACAATACAGCTATGACTGCTGAATCCTACACCAATGCACTATATAAGTACTTACACGAGTGCATGGATCGTGCTATCCCAAACAGAACCAAGACACTATCCTCCGAAAAAAAGGAAGCCAATCTGGTGGTCCCCTGCCATAAACAAACTCTACAACAGAAGGTAGAAACTGTTGCAAAAGAGAGTAAAATCCCATGAGTGGAGGAACTCCCTGGTCAGCCTCAGTAAAAAGCTGAGATCCCTTATAAGATCCTCCAAAGCTAGCTATGAAAACAAAATTGTCACTGATTCTAAGGGCAACCACAAATCATTCTATAGCTATGTCAAGAATCTCAATGGCAACACCCAGACCTGCTCTGAGTTACAGCACAATAGCATGAAAATTACAGAACCGACTGATATTGCCAACATCCTGGCAGATAGGTTCAGTGCTAACTTTACCACCCTCTCACCCCCTAAAGGGCCCATATCTATACAGGAAGAATGCAGATACCCTGTAATCACATCTATGCAGGTTAAAGCTGCACTCTGCAAAACCAAAAACACAGCATCCATGGGACCAGACAACATCCCATGCTGCATTTTACATGAACTTCAGAACAAACTGGCTCCGCACCTAAGCACCATGTTCAATCATAGTCTCATGTCAGGCTTTGTGTCCACTGAATGGTGCACAGCAACAGTTATCCCACTCCACAAAGGGGGAGCCACCACTGATCCTGGGAACTAGTGCCCTATTAGCCTGACGAGCCTGGTCTGCAAGGCATGGAATGTATCATCATGGAACTCATAAACAAAGACATTGGTAACCTCCAAACTCTGGACCCCACCCAGTTTGGGTTTGTGAAAGGCAGATCATGCCTTCTGAAGCTGCTTGACTTATTTGAGGCAGTCACCAAAGCTGTAAACGAGGGTAAGGTGGTTCACACAGCCTATCTTGACCTCACCAAGGCTTTTGACACCATCCCCCATTCTGGAATTATAGCTAAACTCACTAAACTAGGAATAAATCCCAATGTGACAAGATGGGTTGCCAACTGGCTCACTGACAGAACCCACACTGTAAAAGTTGCAGACTCCAAATCTGACTTCAAACCAGTGACAAGTGGAGTACCACAAGGTTCAGTCCTGGGACCTCTCCTGTTAGCCAAACACAGAAAGCCTCTGGCTAATGAAGTTCACAGATGACTGCAAACTAGGAGCCATAGTCGAGTCCCCAAATGATGTGGACATCCTACAGAAAGGCCTCACTGAGACAGATGCCTGGTGTCAGAGGCATGGCCTCAAGCTCAATACCAAAATGTGCATTGTCATCCCCTTTGGTAAAAACTTTGTACCAATGAACTACCACATAAACAGCAGTCTACTTAATACAAATGTGTGATAAGAGACCTTGGGACCCAGGTGAACAGTAGTCTCTCCTTTGATAATCACATCACTACAGTAGTCAGGAAATCCTTCTATGTGGCACACCTCATCACAAAAGGATTCTCATCCAGGAAAAAAGAGGTCATTGTTCCCCTCTACTCAGCACTTATTAGACCCTTTATAGAGTACAACGTCCCTTTTGGAATGTACCACACAAGACATCTGCAGCAGCTGGAAAGGCCACAAAAGTACCTCACAAAGAGGATTACTGGCCTCAGACAGATGCCCTACACTGATCATCTCAAAAAACTCCAGCTTTACTCTGTAGCATATCGCCTACTCAGAGGAAATGTTCTTCGTGTTTCACTGTTGCAGTCATTACATTTGGGTAATCTGCTGGCAGGGTGCCCTTAGTCGGCCTGATTAGCAAAGTCTTGGGTCCTGCGTCAGTTGCTGTCCCTTCTTCCATGACGTCAGGCCTTCAGGGGTATAAAACATGCAGCCGATGCCATTTTCCTCAGTCCTTCTTGCCGCGCAGTGCCCGAAGCAGAAGCAGTTTGCAAGTGCCGGTCGGCTGACTCCTGAAATTTTCATTTTCGAGTTTCAGAACCAAAGTCTTCAACCTAAAGCTAAGTACCCCGTTGGGGAAACATTTTCTTGCTCCTTACCGATATCAGTAAAAGTTAATAATTGTATTACTTGAGGGAAGCAAATACCTCATAAGGATTTTCATTTGTACTGTATTCCTTGCCTATGCCCTGACCACAACATGCATTGCTGTTGGTTTTGTGCTAAATTTAACCAACGCACTATTAAGCGTCAGTATATTTTTGCATCTAAATGTTTTGGCTCAAGATTTAACTATCCTGAAATGTCATCTGTTAACACTCCGACTGTCGGAATTCACAAAAAATGCAAAGAAAAAGACAGAGATGGGCTATCAAGATCCAAAACCGATGACAAAGCTTCTCTTAAGCTGGTCGCCGGTACTCAGTGAGGTGCTTTCGCAGCCCCTGATACCTGCTACTTTTGATTCGCAGGCCTCTGCTGAGACCCATTCAGAGTCCTGTATGCTGTGAGGCACTTTAAGTACTGAACCCGCAGATGTCTCTACCTTAGATGAGTCCAGAGCCACTGAGCAGGTACCGGCTTCTGAGGGTGTTTTCAGGCCTAAACATTTGTATATTAAACCAACGCCATCTTCAAAACCAAGGCCAAAACTAACTTCTATGTCTAAAAAACTGATGCTTGGGCCACGTGCACAGGCCCCTATGCCTAAAGAACAAATGATCAAAATGGCTGAGGATTTAATTACCTTGATCAGGGGTTCCCATCCCCCTCCTGCTAAGAGGCCTAGGCAAGGCACTGATTATGAATCTTCAGATCAGGTTTCCATTTCTTCTGATTCCTCTTCTGATCGGGAATTATCTGTTCCACCTTATGAGGACTCTGATGCAGAAGAATCCATCCCTTCTGCTTCTCCTCCTGAGGATCTTTCTTTTGGAGAAACTTTGCATACCTTAAGGGAACATTTTCATTGGGAGAGTCAGGATTTTTCAGAATCCAAAAAGAGGCTTAGAGATTTCCTTCTTCTTCCTCAGCATAGGCCTTTGGCTATACCTCCTGTTCTAGATATTGTTGGTGATGTTTTCTCAGAATCTAGCATGGCTCCTGATTCCCCGCCTCCGGCTCCAAGTAAGCCAGACAGATATTACAGGGTTCCTGACTCCCACAAATTCCTTTTTAAAAACCTTACTGCTGACTCTGAAACAATTTCTCAGGGTCCCAAGGGTGTTAAAGCTTCTACTGCTAAAAATCCTAACCCTTCTGATAGAGACTCCAGGGCGCTGGATAGATGGGGTAAGAAGGTTTACACGTCTGCATCCCTGGCAATCAGGGCTTTAAACTATCAATTTCATATGCTTAAATATCAGCAGCATGTCATGGGTTTACTTAAACAGAAAATGATGTTGATTTCTGACTGTGTGGAAAATAAAGAGTTACAGGATTTATTGCATTCAGCTGAACAAGTTGGAAAGCATACTTTGCAATGTGGTTTTGATTCCTTGGAGGCCTCTTGCAGGGCCGCTGTAACTGGATCTGTGATAAGGAGGCATGCTTGGCTCAAGGAGCAAAATCTGCCTGATCATGTTAAAGCAAAATTGTTGGATGCTCCTTTACAACAGGACAGTCTATTTGGTAATAATTCAGAAGAAGTTTTGAAAAAGATGGAAGACAAAGCTATAGCTATGCAAACTGTAAAAGATTTCTTACAAGTGCAGCCACCCAGGTTCAGTAGGCACTGGCCTACTAAGAATTAGTCCTTTTCAGTACCCACCAGAGCCGCTCAGTTCAAACCCAGACACTCCAAAGGCTCCAGGTTTCAGTCACAAGGAACTTACAGAACAAAACAATGGGGTGCCTCCGCCTCCAAATCTGGAAGTAGCAAGGCACCTCCCTACGGTAAGCAGTCTCAATGACTTTCCTCTGCCATTTCCGAGCACTTATCTGTTGGCAGCCCCTTTGGGGGGAAAACTAGCACTTCATGCACAAAATTGGCATCTAATTACCCAGGACAAGTGGGTTTTAAATATAATATCACAGGGATACAGATTTCATTTCCACATGTTGCCAATTCCAAATGGATGACCAGATCTGCCTCCAAATCAGTGGGCAGAGGCCCAGAAACAATTCTCTCCCTCATGAATATGGGAGCTATTCACCCAGTACCAGAAAAGGAAAAGGGACAAGGTTTTTATTCAAGACTTTTCCTGGTACCCAGAAAAGACAAATCATGGCGTCCAATTCTGGTCTTATCCATTCTAAATACTTTCCTGGACATTCCAAAATTCAAGATGCTGACTCTACAACAGTTACTGCCTATGCTAGGCAAGGATGCCTGGTTGGTAACTCTAGACCTAAAAGAGGCTTACCTGCATATCCCAATCAGGGAATCTTGCAGAAGATACCTCCACTTCAACGAATGCTATTTGCATTACCAGTTCTCTGCACTGCCCTTTGATTTATCTGCTGCGCCCAGGGTCTTCACAAAGTGCCTGGCACCAGTAATTGCATTTTACAGACAAAGAAACATTCAAATTTATCCTTATCTGGATAATTGTCTAATTCAGGCAGAAAACAAGGACACTCTTCTACAGCATCTGGCATTTGAAAAAAGGCTTTTAACTTGCCTAGGGTACACCATAAATGGAAAGAAATCACAACTGGTACCCTCTCAAAAAATTACATTCCTGGGTGCAAGCTTGAATACAACTGCCCAGATGACTTACCTCACACCAGAAAAACAAAGCCAATTGATGACTTACTTCAAACAAGTGGCCACAAAAACCTAGTTATCTGCAAGGCAAATTCTGCAGGCCTTGGAGTTCATGGCTTCCTGCATTCTTCTAATTCCATATGCAAGACTGCATATGAAGAAACTTCAATGGTAACTAAAAAGCTTATGGAGTCAACATTGTCACAGCCTGGAAACAATGATTCCTATCATTCCTTGCCTGCAGCAAGAGTTCCTATGGTGGGCAGAGGCCTGTCACCAAAACAAGGGACTTTCATTCATTCCACCCTCTGCCACCCAAACCCTGACTACAGACACATCAGACTATGCTTGGCGGGTGCATCTGGCAGGGAGATGCATTCAGGGCGAATGGAGCTTAAATCAAATGCACCTGCATATCAACCAGAAAGAGATGCTAGCTGTACAGAATGCTCTGACAGCTTTCAAGGACTTTCTTCATCCAGGACAACTACTGATAAAGGCTGACAACACCACAGTCATGTGGTACATAAACAAACAGGGGAGTATCCATTCCTACCCCCTTTGCAGACTAGCCATGGCTTTATGGAATACTCAATTCCTGCCAGGAAAGCAAAATACTCTGGTAGACAAAATAAGCAGAAATCTTATGGACCCACATGAATGGAAACTGGATCTGCAAATCTTCAGCATGTTGACACACAAATGGGGGAGCCCAGACATAGATCTTTTTACCTCACCCCAAAACTATCAGTTGGACAAATTCTGCACAAGAATCCATCACGAAAAAGCTTGGAAAGTGGATGCTCTATCCTTCAGCTGAAAAAACCTGTCAGTCTATGCATTTCCCCCTCTGCCTTTGCTCTCCAAGGTATTGCTAAAAGTCAGAGAGGAAAAACCAAAAATGATTCTGATTGTTCCAGACTGGCCTCGCCAATACTGGTACCTGCTCCTACGCAATATGTCACACCTTCATCCATGGTACCTGCCTCACCTTATCTACTGTCTCAACAGAACTTTCAAATTCTGCACACTCAGCTCCAAACTCTGAATCTTGCAGCATGGCTAATCAACTAATGTCACCAGTTACATCTATCAGCAAACCTGTGATGGATGTCATTTTGGAGGCTGGAAGGCCTAGTACTAGAAAATCTTATGCTGATAAATGGAAAAGATTCTGTGCCTGGAATCAGGCACAAGGAATAAGCACAGCAATGCTAAATATTCCTCAGATTCTGCAATATTTAACTGAGATGCTTCACAAGGGCCTATCTTTCCCTTCCATAAAAATCCATGCCTCTGCCATTTCAGCTCATTACAACACAGAGCCTCCCCTCTTTTCTCATCCCCTGCTAAAGCAGTATCTCAGAGGGGCCAACAATTTAAGACCTCTCAGGAGAGCACCAACTCCTGCATGGGACCTCAGTTTTGTGTTGGAAAAGCTCACCCTACCTCCTTTTGAGCCAGCTGCTACTGCGGACATACATTTTTTCTCTTGGAAGACAGATTTTTTTAGCAGTTACTTCAGCAAAAAGGATTTCAGAACTACAGGCTCTCATGGCAGTGGAGCCTTTTATAATTTTCTACCCGGACAGGGTAGCACTCAGGACCAATCCATCTTTTATGCCTAAAGTGGTATCTAGTGTGGCACTCAATCAGACCATTCATCTGCCAACTTTTTTCCCAAATCCACAGAACAAGGGGGAGCGGATTCTGCATTCACTGGATGTACACAGACAACTAAGATTCTACTTGAACAGGACAAAATCTCTAAGAAAATCTGAGCAACTACTGGTGGCATTTGCTAGAGGTGCAGAGGGAAAGGCTATTTCAAAGCAGACTATTTCAAAATGGATAAGCCATTGTATTTGTTTCTGCTACATGCATCATGGTAAACCTGTCCCCAAGGGGATCAGATTCCATTCCACCAGGGCTGCATCTACTTCTGCAGCCTTTCAAAGAAGGGGTCCTACCAGAGACATTCTAGATGCTGCTACCTGGAGGCTCATTCATACATTCACAAAGCATTACCATTTACCTCTCTTCACTAAATCCAGAGCAGGCTTTGCCACTGCTGTCCTGCAGGGCCTTATAGCTGCTCCTAATGCTGTATAATTCCATCCTCCCAACCATAGCTTTGGGATTCTACTGAAATGTAATGACTGCAACAGTGAAACACAAAGAACATAGTACAGTTGTGTACACTTACCATAAATGTAGATGTTCGAGTGTATTCACTGTTGCAGATCTGGTTACCCACCCGCCAGCCCCCTACTTTCCTCTTTTTATACCTCTTCTTTCTGTTACTATGCTCAAAAGCTTTTTTGTTGTATTTGCTTTTATTTTTTATGTTCTAAATTACATGTATATATATATATATATATATATATATATATATATATATATATATATAAATAACTCCTTCTGCTTTACAAGAAAACATTACTTACCTCAAATTTAGCATCATTAATCCTACTAAAAGTTCTCTTCATGTGAAGAAGTCACAGAGTAGGGTTTAGGCATTCTATCCAGCCTTAATATTCCTCAATCCTTATTCGCATCTGCTCGCCATTCTAGTCTGAGAAGTGGTATTGTCAGAAAAAACAAGCTTATATCTTATGAATGGATTGAAGACAGTTTTGTCATCTGTTAGCACACCACCTATTTGGTTCTTGGTCATATTTGCTGATGCAGGTTCAGAGCCAACCTTCTTTGGTATCCTAGAAAGTTTTTTGAGTACAAATCCTTAGCACCTTCTAGACACAAGTACTTCATGTTTAATATCTCTTGTATTGCGTTTTGAGTGTCTCCGTCTTGATTAGTTATTTGTCATTTACATTTATTTATCCCTTTTGTATGAGCTGTGCTTCCTCCCTCTTTTCTTTAAACTCCTGCTCACATATCCACCATACATTCTTGGAATGTGGATAGATCTGCATGCATTTTTCATTCATGTAGGTAGCATAATCTTAAAACCTGCCAGGTAGAGAATGTAGATTCTCTATCTTTGTGCACCACACTCACTAAGTCATGGAACTGAGCTGAATTTTATTTGTTCACAAGGACATAATTATTGTCAGTGAAAAGCCTGTGGTCATTATCCATACAGACGTTCCCTTCCTTCCAGATTACTGATAGCAACTGGTCATTCAGTACAAATGTCTCTTAATGTACCAGTGAGTGCCTTCGCTGGTGGACTTTCAGTACCCAAGGATGATACACTCTGCAAACTCTCTCTGCTCAGATGGTGCTGCCCAGGAGCCCTGCCCTGTGCATCAAATGCTGGGTAAGAAACTGAATGCGGTCCCATCTTTCCTTTCTTTCAGGGAACCACAGTTATTCGTAAAATCTTCCTTTGAGCTCTGTCTTTAAAGCCAATGCATTTTTATGGTTTCAGTCTTTGGTTCCAGCTGTGTGACTGTATCTTTTAAGATTTTGTTTTTATTCTTCAAAGTGAGTAACACAGCAAAGTGGTCAGTGGAGGCCAGTTCTATTTTGGAATACGAAGAGGCTGATTACTGCAAAGAAATGTGAAGTTCCTCATTTATCATTTGCATTTCAGCCAACATTCTTTTTTACTGGTGCACTTTTTTGTACTTGTAACTCATCTTGGGATCTGTGATGTCATGGCCAGAGAGATATTTTCCCTGTTTACTCCACAATGCAGTCTGGTGGTGGTAGCCTTCCAGAACTCTCTGGCATCTTTGTTTATTGCTTCTTCTTCTTCTTTTCTTCTCCTGGATCCTGGTCTGGTTTGGGCCTTTATGGATTCAGTGAAAATCTCTTACTTTGGCTCCTCTTTTTCTTATTTTCTTCATTAATAGTCTCGTAGTTTTCTCAATTATTTAATTTATTTTTGGGGAGCCACTTGAGTACAGTCATGTTCTTCAGAGTGCCAAACAAGTCTATATTGTACAGTATTTTTAAAGTTTATTATATATTTTTTAAAGCTCTGATTTCCTGGGTTTACCCAATGGCCCCCCCTTACTTTGCCCAGTCAGCCTGTTAGTTCCTGTCTTACTGAAGGATCCCAGATTCTTCTAGTCTGGGCAAGAAAAATATGGCTTATTTTTTCCTTATTTGGCAGGCCCTACTCAGTTTATTTTTTTTTTCCTTGGAGTGGGTAGAGATGGAATGTAAGGAACAGGCCACCATGCCAGACATAGCAGAATATCTTTTGTAATCCCTAAGATCTCCTTGAGAAGTATGCATGCGTCCACATGCATCTTACTAGACTAGCACAGTGTACCTCTTGGCAGTGTGTAAGAAGCAGGCCTGCTCTTTGCTACTGTAACAACTGGCAATGCCTATAGATGCACCCAAGTGGCAAACCAGAACTGCCTTCTTCTTTTCAGAATGGGTGAACCAGCAATGACTGTTCTACCCCATTCAGCTCTGACTGAAGAGAAAGAAGAGGAAATCTTGAGCATTTGCAACCTTTCACCCCTCTCTGCCACTGAAAGGAAGTGACTGCTAATCTATATATATTTCTGTTTTGTGCTACAATCTGGTCCTAATTATGACTTGACCGGGGTCACTATTGAGTAATTCACTTACTAAAGGGAACTAAGTTATAAAATAAACAAATCTGGAATAGTAAGCTTATTCAGTCATCTAGCCATAGTATTAAGTAAGAAAATGTCCTTTGAATTTTAATTAGGATCCTAGCCTAACTAATTTCTCAATCAGAACTGTTAATATTCTGCAGAATTAGCTTTAATGTTTAATGTTTGCAGTAGGCAGAAGAGTATAAACATTCTTGAAACTCAGTCTTACAAAGGGATTCTTGACTTGTTTGAGACCCTGAGCAATTTATATGACAGAGAGCAGGTGTACAGTGTAGCTTGTGCAACAGGATCTCTGGACACTCTTGCCTCCCCATAGTGCCATTTTAGGCAATGCCATTAGGTCAAAACTACCAACATGAAAATTTAATTAAATGTAAATTAAAGGTAATGCTGCTAAACACTAGGAGTGTAAACATGAGACTGCATTCATTGCAAGCATTTTTAACCTTGGAAGATTCTGACATTTTTGCAGTCACAGAAACCTGGTTCAAAGCTGCAGAGAGCACCCCAACCGTACCGGGTTACTCATCCTGTTACACATTCAGACCCCAAGCTGTGGGCAGCAAAGCAAAAGGATGTGGAGTTTCAATATATATATTAAAGACACACACACTTCCAGGCCGGTCACACAATATAATGCACAGGAAATACCTCAGGTGCAGTTAACTGCTGACAAGACCCCTATTCAAATCATAGCTAGCTGCAGGCCCCCAGCCTTGACTCAAGATGCCCACTCCACCTATCTTCAAATCTATCAAGATTCAACCCTTTACCCTGATCCTGGACGACTTTAACTATTCAACCATAAAGTGGAAGACCTACTCACGCCAAAACACAAATGCCCAGAGATTCCTTGATTTTGTCAATGCAAATGGCTTGGACCAGCTGGTCAACACCCCCACAAGAGGTGATAATATCTTGCACTTGGTACAAACCACCATGAGTAACCACTGCAGCATCCCTACAGTCTCATCCTCCCTAGTAAGATCCGGCTACAAAGCGGTGACTTTCGAAGTCACAATCTCTTCCAACCCCCCCCCCACCCCACCCCCTAGGGTCAAGCAGAAAAGATTCTACAAAGCTGATTACAACCTCCTGAGGGAAGGTATAAACAGCTTCACAGCCCCCTCCCCCTCCATAGGAACTGGCACAAATGTCCAAACCTACACCAAAGTACTATACGAGCATTTATATAGGTGCATGGAATCAGGAATACTCAACAGGACAAAATCCTCCTCTTCAAGTAAGAGTAAACCTGTCTGGTGGACATCTGCAATAAAAGAACTCTATAATAAAAGGAAAAAAATGTTGTCCAGGACCAAGAAGGAGCAGGTGCCTAATTCGAAGCAATCTCTCCTTAGCCTGAACAAGCAAATAAGAGCACTAGAGAAATCCTCCAAAGCAAACTCCAAGTCCAAACTGGCCACATCTACTAAAGACAGTCATAAGACCTTCTTTACATATGTCCACAATCTCAAAAGAAGCACTCATATCTGCTCAGAATTGGTGGTCAAGGACACCACATACACAAACACTGTAGATATAGCCAGACAAGTTCAGCAAAAACTTCACCCCTCTATCCCCCATCAGTAAATCGGGACATCCCCCAGCACCTGCCCCCCTCCCCATATCTCTAGGGAGCAAGTCATTACTGCCCTTTTAAAGGCAAAAAAATATATATAGCCTCCATGGGACCTGATAACATCCCAGGCTGCATCCTACATGAACTCAGGCAGGAACTTGCAGCAGTATTAGGCACCCTATTCAACCAAAGCCTGAGTACTGGCTTCATCCCAGCTGAGTGGAGGATAGTCACTATCATCCCTTTGCATAAAGGTGGATCGTCCACCGATCCAGGAAATTATAGACCCATCAGCCTAACTAGCCTGATCTGCAAGACCATGGAATGGATTATCATGGACATCATTAACAAGGACACTGGCAACCTCCAAACACTTGATCCCACACAGTTTGGTTTCATCAAGGGGAGGTCATACCTGTGAAATTTGGTCGAGAACTTTAAGTCAGTCACCAAAGCCAAGGACAAGGGGAAGATGGTGCACACATCCTACCCTGACTTGGCCAAAGCCTTCGATACTATTCCCCACTTGGGTATAATAGATAAACTCTTTCAACTAGGAATCAATCTGTATCTTACCAGATGGATAGCAAAATTGCTCACTGATAGAACCTACCTAGTCAAAATAGGGGAAGCCATCTCAAGCAGTAGACTCGTAATGAGCAGTGTACCTCAGGAATCTGTCTTGGGGCCTCTGTTGTTTGGGATATACTTTTTAGATGTGCAGACCAAAAGCAGTGGGCTGTGGCTGACCAAGTCTGCAGATGACTGCAAGCTAGGCATGGTTATCAGTTCCTCTAGTGATGTGGACATCCTCCAAGAGGGCCTCACCCAAACAAATGACTGATGCCGGAAACATGGCCTCAAACTGAATGCCAAAAAATGCATCATCATCCCCTTTGAGGAGAATGATGTCCCTATAAATTATCACATTAATAACAAGGTCCTAAGCACGCAGTCAGTTGTGAGGGACTTGGGCACTAGGTTGATAGCAAACTGACTTTTGACCACCATATTGCCAATGTTCTACTGAAAGCTTTCTACATGTTGCACTTGCTCATCGAGGGACAAGGAGGTCATAACATCCCTGTATTCTTCCCTTATAAGACCCATTATTGAGTACAATGCCCCTTTTGCATTGCACCTCACAAAGGACATGCAGCAGCTGGAGAGACCAGAGGTTCCTCACCAGGAGAATCCAGGGCCTCAAACATCTACCCTATGCAGATAGGCTAAAAGCCCTGTCCCTCTACTCAGTCTCATACAGACTCCTCAGACGTGATCTCTGTCTGGCATACAAAGCAATCTCAGACCCCGCCTTGATGGGACTGCTGCATATCCACAAGTCAAGCAACACTCTAGTAACCCGCTTGTGCGACCTCAACCTGGTTGTCTGTGACATCAGTAGGACTTGTTGGCAGGACAGGTTTGTGTCCTAGAGACTCCCCCTTCTGTGGAATAGACTCCCTCTCCACGTCAAGCAGGGTACCTTACTATCCCTTTTTAAGACCAACCTGAATAACTGGATGTCGAACAGAAAATACACCCCTGTGATTCTACCTGTGTCCCTGCTGGACAGGGGCATGAGGTGCTGACTTGTTGGAACATGGGCTAAATCCTTGGCTAGGCCTGTAAGGGCCTCAGGGCTAACAGCCTAGTAACTTCCTATGATCCTATAACACCTTAGGCCCCAGTGGGCATACTGCATTAATAAAATAAAAATCTTAGCACTGACATAATTGTTAGAAAAGGATGCATATCATTGATAAAGTCCTTCTATAGTGCTTGCAGAAGAAAGCCTGCCGAATGTCTTGAGCACAGCAAAGCTTCTGTACAGAGTATATGTCCATGGATTATTTATTTTACTGTTAATATTTAAGTTGTTGAAACCTCATGCTTCACCAAGCTTCAGTGTTCTATTTTTGTTTAGTTATTCTGCTGGGGCATTTTGAGGGCTCACTCACCCTCTTCCATGATACCCATGGAGCTCAAGAAGCTGTGCTCTTTAAGTGCCATCTTCACCCCCAAATCATGCAAATAGCATTGCTGTACTTCATAGTTTTAGTTGTCTGTTTAGCACGTGAAGCAGTACTGTACTGAGTGATAGGTTTTCATGTTTACAACTAATCTCAGCTGCTCCTGAAAAGACAAAAAAGTTAATCCCATTGTATTTACTTGATTGAATAATGTATTCAATAGTAATATGAAAAAAGGTAAGACAGAGGCAAGTGCTAAGGTATAGGTATGGGAGGCAACCATTCTGCCATAATAAATACATAGTGTGTAACATAAGAAAGAAGGTCTCTGAGAAATATTGCATTATTGAGTAGCAGAGTTCTTGCTTAGGCTTTGCAACTGGATCTTTGATATTATTTATTGTCCATGAAGAAGAACTTAAAATAAGCATAACAATACACATCATTGGTTAATTTATTTTAAAAAAATGTCTTAATTTCATGCTGTGGGCTACTGTAGTTAAATGAGGAATTTGCACATTTTTTCTGCCTTTTCAAGACCAAGGTTTTTATATATATATATATATATATATATATATATATATATATATATATATATATATATATATATATATATATAATATATCCTTGATGTGCATATACATGTGTGTGTGTGTTGCTCAGCTGTCTGTATTTTAGGGCATCTGTAACCAAACTGCTAAGCACTATTATGCTTCCACTGTTTTCAAAGTAATATTGTAATTCAAGATACACATGACTATGTATTTTGCATTACTTTCAGCCATATGTTGCTTATCTTTAAATATGGGGCTTGTACAGAAGATTTTTTTAACACTGATGACAAAAATTAATTACCTTAGTTTATAGTTTGCTTTAAGTATTTAAGCAGTTTCATTTTTTTCTCTTCAAGCTACATTAATAACTATAACTAAATGAGAACAGTTGCCTTAGGTTAAGATGTTATCTGACTGGCCACAACTTTACTTAACAGATGGACAGGAACTGATGGCTGAGAAGGTTGATCAGTGTTCCTGGTGTGAAGGACATTAACCTTTCCAACGAGGAAATGACATTAAAAGGAATCAGAGTAGTCATGTTTGGGTTGAAAGGAATACTGTAAGAAATTTATCATATACAGCTTTAAAAAAAGTAACTGACACTAATTTGCACAGCTTATAAGAGAAATGCTGCTTTACCTATGAACCTAAGTAACATTATTCTGCAACTAATTTCTTAACAAGTAGAATGTGATATCCTTTTACAAACCCCAGTTGTACTGTGCAGTACATTTCTTTGTAAACAGTTCAGCAGAGTGCTGTAATTAAATTGGCTTTTTTTCATTTTAGTTTTTGGCATTTTTTTTTAAAAAGTACCCAAGTACTCAGTATTTCATCTTATCTCTTTTTATACCTTTTTTTCACAACTGGATTTTTTGTGTCATACTAAAGTGAGTTAATTCAACTCCACTCGTGAATTGTATGTATTATTGTTTTCCCGTCAGCTCGCATATCAGCATGGATACAGATGCTTATTACATTACTTTAACTCCCATATTTTTGGTACTCTCTACTGCTTAGTAATGCTGCTTCAGTTATACTGATTTCCTGTTTCAGCTATATTCTGCAATGTTTATAGGACTTACTATACTTTACATCTTTGTATGATTGTTCCTGTTTATTCTGTTTTATTAAGTTTCATTATTTTTGTACACTGTCCTTTCTTTGGGATTTATCTAAACTTTGTGATAGTGTACATATTCTGTTTACTGGAGCTTTATTGCTGTAGCCTTCTCTGAAATCAGACAACATAGCTCAGATGGAAGTTCCCGATAAACAAAGTAAATAAATACATGTGTAAATTATCCATCTAGAAAGGAGGAGCAGGAATGTTATATCTTTTCAGAAAGCCTATTTGAATGATACTAAAGAAGTAGGTAAAGAACAAGTACTGGACTGGCACTGGACAAAGACTGGGAACAGTGGGGAAGCCAAAGAAAGGTGAAAGAAGTTTCTTACTGCACTGTGGAATTGATAGCATTTTGACCATTTAATCTGACAAAAGAATGCAAATGAAATGTAAAAGAATGAAAAGGTTATATATGTATGCATCTATATCTGTATTATACTTTAAATCATCAACTGACCATAACGTCGTCTCGCACAGCAGCGAGTCAACAACAGTGAAAGTTTAAAACAGTGAACTCCTGGAATGGCGAATTTCGCCTATGGGAAAGTAACCACTTAGTCACCACTACCGAAAACAAATTCCTAAACAAATTAAACCCACCGAAGTGGGGGCTTCACTCCCACACACACCCCCACATACATATACCATATACATATACCATATACATATACTACAGTGGAGAAAAGGGCAAAGGTCGCCATGGTGGCCAAGAGGATAGTTTCCTGAAGGCAATATTCTTTGTTCAGGGAGTTCGCTGTTTTAAACTTTCATTGTTGTCTACTCTCTGTCATACAAGTTGATGTTATGACCAGTCAGTGATTTAATTGGGAACCACACACACACACACACACACACACACACACATACATATATATATATATATATATATATATATATATATATATATATATATATATATATATATATATCTGTGTATCTGTGTGTGTGTGTGTGTGTGTATGTGTAGGTTGCAGTCTGTAAAATGAATGAACTTTTTTCCTTATTTCTGTGTGTCAGCTGCAGTCTGTAAAATGAATGAACTTTTTTCCTTATTTCTGTGTGTCAGCTGCTTTCTGTGTGAGATCATGTTACAGCAGGTTATATACAATTAGTAGGTGGCATGTAGGGTGGTGGGATGCTTGTCCCCCACCTTCCTTTTGCTGTTTTCAATCAGTTTAGATTTAGTTTTAAAAAGATAACTGTTTTCATTCACTTTTTTAATCATTCAATATTTGATGGATAAAAATGCACACAAACTTGGAATTACATAATAAATTGTTATACAAATAGCTGATGCAGTATTCTGGCTTAAAGTACTACTTTAATACAGTTTATTAGTTTAATTCTGAACTGGTGTGCCTTCTTATAGAGTATGAATGTCTCTCCTGCATCCTCTTGGTTTTCTTTTGGTGCTGCTGTTTCTTCTCACCACCCGAAGATGTACTGGATGAACTGGCTTTCTTCAAATTGCCCATAGGTATGTGTGTATGCGTAGTGTGTGTCCAGCATGAGGGAGAGCATTCTGCAATAGCCCGGTGCCTATAAATAGGATTTTAATGTCTTGTCCCTTCTGTTTGTCAGGATAGTAAACAATGTTCCTGTAACTGCATAAAACTGTAAAGTGGATTATCAGAAAATGAAGGAAAGAAATAGTTTGAGAATGCCTCAGTTTACAAATTTTATTAAACTACTTAGAAGCAGACATGTTTTTTAAGGATAAATACACTGACAAGTTTTTGTGTATAAAATAATGCAGCATTTTACTGGAGTGGGATAGACCACTGTTAGCATGACCCATTCATTCCACTGTCCTGGGTATTCCCCAGTGAGAAAAAGTACAGGATGGAGGAGGCTATCATTCAGGTAGCCTCAATAGTGGTTTGTGCTCTTGCAAGGCATTCTGACAATGAGGTCACATTTGGTATGGCCCTAATTCCTCGTCTAGGCAGGGTACAAGTGACCAGCTAATGCATTATATTGACATATAAAAAGTACAGATGATACACATACATTTAATTTCCTTATTTTACAAAACATTAATAAATCTATTAGAGGGGGTGATTTATCTAATCACACAGAATTGTCAGAGAAAAAAATGGATATTACCTTTGAAAGCTCACCAATACCCGGGACTAAATGATTATTTTAGCTTAAAACTGCTTCTGAAGGAAATAAGAAATAAACTATAACTACTTTTATGTCAGTTATTGTTTTATTTTTATATGATACATACCTTTAATTGTATTTAATGAAAGTCACATGATATGAATTGATTTTATTTAAACCATGATGAAACCTAAGTGCAGTTTTCTGCCTGAAAAAGCCTTGAGAGGTGAAAGTATTTTTTACTAGTGCAGTGTTAATAAATTAAGTTTTTATTGAACATCGTGGTGCTTGTGTCACTATTTTTATACAAGTGACCAGTTTCATTACATGAACAACTATGTCTTCCCTGTACGAGTGCATTCTCCCATGCACTGGAAATGGGGGCTATGATTGCTGCTTGATGGCCAAATGCTCATCTCTGTGTCATCCTTTGCATCACAGCCCCTCCTCTGAGATATTGTGGCATTGTACAGCCCCAGTCTTCCCCTTCATGTTCAGGATAGCATGCACATCCTCTCCTAAACAGAGTTAAGAAATGCCCATTCTCATGGCATCCTTTGCATTACTGCCCCTTCTCTGTGATATTGTGGCATTGGACTGTCCCGATCTTCCTCCTCCTTTTCAGGATAGGCATGTCCATCCTCCCCAGGGCAGCTCCTGGAAATACCCATCCCTGTGTCAACATTCGCATCACTGCCCCTCCCCTGAGAAATTGTGGCACTGGGCAGTTCCAACCTTTCTCCTCCATATGAGGATAGGCATGTTCATCCTCCCCAGGACAGCTCCAGAAAATACTTAACCTGGTAATTGAACTCAGATTGTCTGGACTATAATCAGGGCTTTAGCCTTCTATGCCAGTGGAGCTGCCACATTGTTCAGATTTTAGTAATGCTCTTTAGATTATGCAAAAAAGGTAAATTAGATGCTGCTGGTTTTAGATGTGTCAAAGTTTCTGTGGCTGTTTGGACCCATGTGATTTAGAATTACAAGTCTTTCTCAGCTTAAGAGTACATACATTGAAATGCTTGTGCTTATCAGAGAAGCAAAATTAAATATTTGAGATTTGAGAAAATTAAGAATCTGGTTTACACATTTTCAAGAAAAAGTTGGTAAAAGCATTCATAAAATGAGACAGTTAATACTCTGACTCTTTGGATCATTTCCATGTAAATATATGATATTTGCAATGCTGCATTATTACTGATTTGATGACATACTGCCTCATAACCACGATTACAGAGTAGTTAACAGACATGCAGAGATTAGGTGTACAACTGTAGAAGAAAGCTGGTGCCGTGAAAATAAAATGAACTCAGATTCTTAACACATCTTACTGAATATATAACAAGTAAGAAGTCTGCAGGTCTGATTATAAAAGTAATTAGCTGTATGTGTTGAATGTATTTATACAATGTATTAAAGTATTTCATCTTAAAGCGTACACAATGGCAAACACAACTGTATTGATGTTTGAGTTCTGTCTAGTGCAGGTAAAGAGATGTTAATTGTTCTTCATACAATATTTCATTATTTGTCATAAATTCCATCTTTTTCTAAATATCTCAACAAACACGTATCACAGACAAAACTGCTAAACCTCTTATGAAATCTGGATGATCAAAATACCTCTGGCAGTATGTGTGTAACTTGAGCGGTTGCTGAATATTATAAGTTGCTTACAAAACATCACAAACATAATAGTGACTGTGTTTACTATGACTTGTGTATCCCGGTTAAGACCTAGAACCTAAAGAATACTACCACTATAAAAATAGTGAGTGGTGA
>NC_056737.1:1951097012-1951334512 GCF_019279795.1 Protopterus annectens
TTTCTGTAACTGAATCTTTCCAGCTGTGTTATTTTTAATATTTCCTGTAACTGAAAATCTGTTTTTACTGTATATAGATAATTTGTATTTTCATGTTCTTTTATTAGTTTTTTATTATTAAATATATTTAAACTTTTCATTGTGACTGGTCCTTTAAAGAATATTTTAACATTTGAGAGAATTTATATCTAACGGTGGCACTGTGGCCACTCCAGAAGCCTTGCTGTTTTGTCAACATTACCATTTGTACTAATATTAATTTCACTCAGTATAATTGGGTACCCGTGCAAGAGCTATAGGTAGCTGGCTTTGTTGCGTCTAGTGGTAGTGATAACTACCTTATAGTCTGGGCAGATGGAGGCACAGTGGGTAAATCTGTGCCCGCCTTTCCCAGGTGTGTGTGTGTGTGTGTGTGTGTGTGTGTGTGTGTGTGTGTGTGTGTGTGTGTGTGTGTGTGAGCTACTTAGAGCAGGGATGTGAAGTACTGATTTCACAGAAAGGGTGCTGGAGAACTTGGCTTGTACACTCAGCTGAGGACTTAACCCTATAGCTGTGCTAGTGGGGAGCCTTATCAGGGCCCTGGAGGGAAACAGATATTAAGAAATCCAGACCCCAGGCTGACTGTGTTTCCTGCGTGCTCGTAATGGAAATTGTTGTGCTTGATGCAGAGTGGTCTACATCTGGAAATACTGAGTATATCCATTTGTATTCCAAATACTGAGTGTATCCATTTGTATTCCAAGTGAACATCCCTTTCCAGTCTCAGTGGTGAGGATTCCGGCTCCTTGATTACTGGCCCAGAGTGGAAATGTCACAGTCAGATATACTCTACTATATAAGCAAACTTTAAAAAAGTAAAAAAAAAAAATAATGCTGTGTGATACTGTCTAGTGGGCTGCATAACTTTTATTAATACTTGTTTTTTCATCTGTATTTTGCCTGGTATTGTATATGACAATTTATTTTCTCTGGTGCTTAATATAGTAATTTGTATCCCATTTAAATGAACTTATGCATTATTTATACAGCCTGCTAAAACAATCATATTTGTCAAGTAGAAATGCTTCTGTTTGAATATTTTTAGTTGTAATATTTCTTTTGAAGTATATATTACTTGTTGAATGCTTGTATCTACCATTACCTGCACACCCTAAATAGGAGACAAGTGAGCTGATAGCCATTTGCCATAAAACTTGTTTTCATCAGTACTGGTGATTCATTTTTAATGGTATCACCCTCAAAGTCAGATGACCATTTATTTAAACGATTCCAGCTTGGTTATGGAACTGATGAACAAAACTGATATCTGGTTTCATTTTCTTTGTGGATGGATGAACAGTAATTAACCAATAAAGAATTTATTTTTCTAATGTTTAACTTTTTTGATGAGTTTGGACAATTGTTAATGTGAACTGAGGGCAACAAACTTCTGCACATAAAAATTGTGAAATTTGTTAGAAATATATGATATCTTGTTCTTAAAGGAAATGTGACAGCTATATATGTTAGTTGCTACCGTCTTTCATTGATGGCTTGACCGACTGTTTTAATGATAACAATAAATATGCTGTGGTGATTGAAAGGGCAGTAAGTGATGTGGTGCCACCATTTGTTCTACAGTTGCTTAACAGTCTTTTGGTCTGATTTCTTGGAGAAATGCTGAATCCTTGGAGGATGTAAATTTGCCTAATGCAGATCACTGCTGTTCACATAAATACTTCACAGTATCACTAAATATTAAAGACAGTGCAAAATAACAGTTCCTGTTTGTGATTCTGGATGTACTGTATCCTAAATCATAAATCTTATCCTACTCATACAATGATTGGTGTGTCCTGCAGATTTCATAGACATATAATTAGCGTAGTGTTGTTGCCTTACAGCAAGAGGTTCTTCCGTTCGATTCTCGGCTTGGGTTGGGAGTGCCTTCTGTGTGGAGTCATCATGTCCTCCCCGCGGTCGAGTGGACGTTCAAAAGACATGCGTTGAATGGGCATGCCTTCATTGAAGGTTGAGCATTGGGCTGGCAACTCAACACCATAAAAAATCCAATTGCCAATCATTAGCGGACCGGAGTTCCGCTGTGGCGACCCCTAACCGGGAAAAGCCGAATGACAAACAGCAACATTACTTCTGCAGTGCTGTTTGTCTTTTTCCTGGACACCGGAGTAGTACTAGGGGTAATACAGGACCTGATGTAAGACTAAATAAATTGGTGTACACTATATGAATCTGGCACATGCAACTTGTATAAGCATTTATAATATTGGTGGATTTCTACACAGCCAACACAGGGTGAGTGGGAGAATGAGCAGAAATTTTCATTCCACAGAAAGTTCAGTAAACAGACTGCCATCTTCTTAATATTGCCTCTGCAGGGAGGTCTTGTATAAACTTTGTATCACATTTTGGGTCTATTATAATCAACAATTTTTAACTTTTAAATGACAACAATTGATTTTCACAGATTACTCATTTACTGAACGTTATGTCTTGTGCAAATGTATAGTTTTCTAAAAGGGATAATGATAGTAAAACGTACGTGGCAGCAGCTTTTGTAGGGTGATTCCAGCCACATGACAACACATTATTTTTATTTTATTGTGAAATGCATGACTCCCTTTTTAATTTATGAAATGCAGTTTATAATGAATAAGCCACAACAAGGAGTGGTATACTTTCTTATAAAAACATCCCTGGTGCATACTAAGAAACAAGGCCTTGTGCTGAGTACTTTGAGCACCAGGGGTGTGCCCTTGTCAAAAACATCTCACTTTTTGTTTTGCTTGCCAGAAGTCATGGCTGAAGCTGTCCCAAATGTAGTGCAGTAAATCCTGATAATGTGGTGGTGGTGCCCTTCATGTGCTGTTAGTACTAGCTGTTGAGTAGCACTGACAGCGTCACAGTAATGTTGCTGCTACTGTCATTCAGACGACTGGGGAAGGAAATATCTTCCTCACCTTGTCACCAATCTTCCAAGTCAACCTAATCAGTAAGATCAAATGGGACTACATCATCTCAGAACTTTGCTGAGGCTCATATTTTCATTTTTTTACCTGCTTATCAGTATCACAAGTGAGACAAAGCTTATCCTTGTACTCAATATCTACAGCAATTATCATTTACACTTTGGAACATTTTCATTGCTGTTTCTGAAGTAATCACAAGCTGAGCAGTTAGAAATAAAAGGCAGTTTGGAGTAAATGGCATTTTATTTATTTTTTCTGCCTGCCTGCTTCATGCTGTCTACAACTTTGGCGAAATGCAGCATGTCTAGTTTTAATATTTTTCTGGTGGTTGTTCTTCAGTAATAGGGAGCATCCAAGAGGTTTGGTGTCATGACTAGTTATCCAGTTTGTCCTCATAGCCTCAGATATGCATTTACCCTATGGCAAATGTATACTTCAGTATATATATATATATATATATATATATATATATATATATATATATATATATATATATGCACACACACACACACACACACACACACACACACACACACACACACACACACACAGAGGTATGGCTGTTTGATTTTAGGATAGTAGCCTCATTTTGTAGCGGTAGAACTGCAAAAAAAATCACAATTTACCTTCTGTATGATGCAATCAGTTGTCCAGATGCATTCTGGGCCATTTATTATGTTTGCATTTCCATATTTTTAATCTCTCGGCAGCATAGCATGTGCATATCAGAGGAATTGTCTACCTGATTATTAATTTATTTATATTTATATTTGTTGGACGAAGAGAGACCCCTAAGTAAACATGTGGTCCTTAGTCATGTGACAACATTGGTGGTACTTATACTGAATAGGGGAAATTTAGGAAAGGTAATCAGGGCCAACTCCCATACTTTTTTCCAGTCACAATAATAGTGGGAGAAGTGTGCTCTGTATCTTTTAGTTTGGAGATTGCATGAGAGAATTAATTTTCACAAGTTTCTCTTAATGGCTGTTGTGCTTAGTAATATTAGGAATTATATGAAAAAGCGACACCCACAGAAGTTTCTGACAGTGGCTCAGTTGCAGATGAAGCAATATATTTAACAACTCTGTGGGTGGTCTAGACTTGAAGCCATCATGACTGGGAATTTACTGTTTCTGAAGAAATTACCAAAGTTATTACTTCTGTGGCAACTGTTACTACTCCAAATGGTGTTCCAATGACTTTTTTCCTCTGTATTACAGTTAAAACTGATAACTGTGTTGGGGATTCTGTTTTGTAACATCATAACAATACTGGAGTTTTGTCCTGATCAGCTTTTAATGTATATAATGCTGTCAGGGATTAGGTTACACTCCCTTAGTCCATTTCAGCACCATTTTGAGTAGATTTATACTTTTTATACTTTCTGCAGATTATAGAGTTGCTGAACATTCAGTTTGTATTTTTTTTTCTGCTGGCCCTAAACATGTACGTCCACTACTTCACAATGTTCAATATGTATCATTGCTAAAGGCAATAATAAAGAAGGTATATCATTTACTCAATTACTTCAACTTGCAGAAACTATTGATACTGAAGTCTGTGTTCCTCGGTCTGCTGTTAGTCACAGCTGAAAAGGATTCTACTGCTGCTTCTGAATTTTCTGTACCTTTGCCTATTATTTCTTTAAGGGTCTCAGCAACAAATGGAATGTCAGTGCTCAGCAGTTTTTCCACAGAAGATATTTGGTGATAAAAGTTCTTTCCCTACATTTCCTAAGGTAATTATGAGCCACCATTTTTCCGTCTGCAAAACCCCATTCCATCTTCTTCTTTCTAACTCAAGGGTCTTACTGAAAAATATTAACAAAATTGCTTGGAAGCCATAAGTCATTTAATGGTATCTGTATTTCAAGCCAAGCTTAGAACTTATGTTTGTGCACAGTGGTCCTTCCATTCTCCTACCTTCTGATGCCTCAATACTGACATTAGAATGCAGCCATCACCCTTATGACATATAGTTGTCTTCTGAAAGGAGGTAGGCAGTCAGTGTTTGTCCATGTCTGACTACGATTTGCAGGGTGCTGAAAAGCTGCTCCTATTTTCTTACTAGACTACTGAGTTTTTAAGTACAATTTATCATTTTGCTGCATGCTTCTTTCTATCTAGAAAGTAACTTCACTTATTTCCAAGATGGCCAATTCTTTCAAGTTTAATACATTAACACTGTTTGTTTCCTTTATCCACAAGCCATAACATTTGATAAAGCATATGCCCTGCTAATTTTAATAGTTTTCAAACAGCGCAATTCTCAGGAAAAGATGATACAGCACAAGACCTGATCATTCTACTGGGATAGCCATCTGACATATTCACAGTAAACTTTTTAGGGGTACAATCAAGGATGTGCTTGCTAATGTGCTATTCACTGAGTTCATCATGGGCTTTGGTGTACTTTATCCATCCTTAACACATTTTCTCCCATCACTTGAATTTGCTAAAAGAACTACTTTTTGGTTCGAACACAATTTGGCTGACCACTTATTTTTGATTAGAATCCGTACTTGCTATCTAAACTCGAGATCACTTTTTTTCTTTGTCTGGGCTGTGTAACTGGTCCTATCTTACTCACTTTCTTCTGGTCTTCCTATTAAAAATGTTTGTGTGCTTGTGATGAATTTAAAAGATTATGAAAACCTTAACAGTTAGAGAACTGTTGCAGGTAGACTTTGTTAAACAGTAGTACTGACTAGCTAAAACACATCTTGTCACTAACCTCAGAAAGACCAGCACTGTGTTATGTGTTATTTCAGAAGATCTCAACTCCATAGAATCAGACTGTACCTAATAAAATCCAATGAGCACATTTTCCACTTGAACATTTATCATAATGCTCACTTATTCATCAGTCTTTATTTCTGCTGATTGAAGAGGTGAACATTTCTGCACAGCTAGAATTTCTTAACACGGTCTCTTATCTGCTCACTTCAGAAGCTAGAACTTCTCTGTTAGGATAGTTTGATTCTGTAGCAAATGGTATTCCTAACATAAATGCTGTCACTTATCTGAGTAGCCATACTCTCTACAAGCCTTTATTTGTAGAGTTTATGAATTTATGCAGTTATCCGCTGATATGAGTATTACCACAAAGCAATGCAGATAAAAATAACTGTCAGGAAAGGTTAGGTGGATATTTCTGTGGTAATGCTTGCATTACAACATTTTTCTTAGTTCACCAATTTTCCTTGCTTCCATTAGGTACGTTAATCATAATTTATGATTCAGAGCTCACACTCTGTATTAAACACCCAAGGATCACTCTTAGGCGTAGCCAAAGAATGGGTAGCACTGTATCAATGAGTTTCAGAATGTGAAGCTATTTGTTGAAGCTGAAGTTTAGTTTTTGTAGCAGCAGTAGACATATGTAATACCATGTCTAGCATTTCACCTCGGGAGCCCATATAATGTCATATTTCCCTGCTGTTGAATATTTTGTAATGTTTAATACAGTCTGCATGCATTTCCAAACAGTTCCTGCTGCTAGCAGTGGAACAGGAGCAGTTAACTAATCATGATCACTTGGCCAGTACTTTGCTGAGGACCAGAATCAAGGTTTAGAACTAAGAATCAGTTTTGCTTTAGTTAAAATTTCTACTGTTGATTTTGTCAGGTGAGGATGGGAATTGGGTCTCGGAACTGGTCTGGAAATGTGGAGTGATCCAAGATTGCAACTGGTTCCATACCTCTAAACCTCTTAGCACAACAAATCTGGATATAACCTAAAATAATGGTGGGACAAAGGGCCAAAAATAGGGACAGATTTTACATATTATGCTTATAAACTTGGAAAGATGGCAGAATAGAAGGATCTGTGTTAACATGCATTTTCTGAAGGATATAAAGTCCTAAACTCAAATGTATATTAGTACTTCATGATCCTGAGTGACTTGTCAGAAAACCACAAAATGTATGAGGAAGAGACCAAAAATATGAGGCAAAAATAAAAACATGAAAATATCAGCAGTTGAGAGGTATGACAGGTAATCATTAAGAGGATAACTGCACTGCTCACACCTTACTTGTGATGCCAAGACAACTCTTCAACTTTGTTATTAAAAACAACCTTTTTTAACTTTTAAACATGAAGGGGAGACCTCAATGAAAGTTGAGTCCCAGGGCAATTTAATCCAGCCCTGCAGGTATGGCATTAAAAATAATAACTAGGAAGTTGATGCTGATTTATACATTATTAATGTTTTTGACAACATTTAGACAATTCTGTTGAGATTATGGGATAAATGAATCTAAGATACCATAGGAAGCCACATAAGTAGTGCAATTGCTCTGCCATGGGTAGTCTTTTCAAAGCCTGTATAAATCACCAGTGTACTTTATGTGGCAGTACTGGTCATCTTATATGTCCCTATCCAATGTCACCATGATGACCTTTTTAGACCAGATTGTCCCTTTTAGATAACTCAGTCTGAAATTTTAACTTCTGTTGTTGACATGGATGCCAGTGTTTTTTCTGAACATCCCTTGATTAGTGGAGATACAATTTACCCAGCCCCTGACTCTTTCATTATTGTTGCCTCTTCTCATGTAGGCCTAATATAACTTTTGAGGATCCTACTTATGTTTCTAATCATCAAACCCAGCAGAAATCTGAAGGCAGAATGAAGGGGTAGCACCCATTGTAAGTTGTTGGGGATACTATGAGATAGATAATTCTCTTGCAGTACCCAAAGCAGATCTTCTACAGGGCAGAAGGTCTAGCAGCAAAACAGCAAACAAAAAAAAAATTACAATTACAGTAAAAACATAGGTCTGCATCTGCTGACCATGAAGCGACTTACTGGATACTTGCAGTTGTGTCTAAGGTTAAACACGTTTCAGCACATGTAGTTTGGTTTCTTCATACTCAGAAACTGTCTCACTTAGGTACAGCTAAATAAGGCTTTTTTATTGTTTAATTTGGTTATGTATGTATTGGTGCTATTTTTTTCATCAAAGTTATTGTTTTTGGAGTTATATGATGGATACTGAATTATGTTACTGTTTTGGACTGGGGAGTCCATGATGTAGGATATGTAGAGATAAGAATGAGTATATCTATATCCAAATCTACATCTATGGATTTGAAATACTTTCTTTTCTATCAATTTCTTGAAAAGATGTGATGTTCATAAGCATGCCAAACACTGGTAATCAAGTACTGTTTGGCTTGGAGACTTTAATATTTGAAACTCTACAAACTCTCATGTTAGTTTAACTAATATTCTTTTGCAACCTCTCTAGGTCCTAAATTTATTAGAAGACCTTTTAAGACCAAAATTGATATTGTTTTTGTATCTTTTAGTCTTTTTCTTCCTTAACAAAAGTTGCATCTCTTTTTCTATTTGTATTGCTTTGTTGTTAAGTTTGAATTGCCCTGCTATTAAAATAGGTCATGGCATTTCCATGTTGTTTACTAATTTGCATTATTTTATGAGATTTATACCTGGTTTGATCAACTTTGGAAAGACCATTTCAGTTTGCATCCTTTCTAGCATTCCTGACTAAAATGGTGAGAATACCTTTAAGATGATATTATTTCCGGCTGGTTTGCTTGTTAAAAGGCTGGAAACATGATATGCATGTCCAGATGTACATTCTCCTAATTCTTCTCTGCATGGTTCTTTGGAAGATGCTGATTTTTCTGTTTCCTGGAACAGACAATCTGATTTTCCTCTTTTTTCTTATAAACAACAGGCATACTGTACTGTGGATTAGAAAGATTTTTTTTTGTCTTTTGCTTTTGAATTTGAATACGCTTATGGATCATTATGTTTGATCGGCGGGAATAAAAATGATCTAGAAATATCTGATATATTTTTTTCTGTTTTTTTTTTTTTCCAGGAAGGATTTCGAGATTCATAATTGCTTTATTTTCTTTTTGTAAATACATTAACTCCCCTTGTTATAACTCTGCATAAGGAGGCTGTTTTATAGATGATTAATGCCCATAACTCTCGAAGCCCATTAAACATTGATTAATCTTGCTATTTGGACTTGTCTGTTGCACAAATTCAGTTTCTTACAGTAGTATTTGCTATATGGCTGTTCTATTCATGTGATACTTCGTACATCATTAAGTTTGCTAAGAATTGTGTGATACATCTAATTTATTAAATCTGTATCCTACTATTATGAAGTCTGATTTTAAGTTGCCATCTCATGTTCTTTTTTCTACCTCCTGAAGTCCAATAAATGGGAGATAAATGGGGTATTTATAAGTTTTCTTAATGTGTTAGTGAATACACTGCAGAAACTGATTTACACATTCTAGAAAAACACAGTAAGTGGACTGGACATGGTAAAGTCACTGTAAGTGTAGTCTGCATGCTTGTGTGTAGTATGGAAGAACAACCATAGCGAGGATAGTTACATGGAAGTGTGACCATTGGCTCTGTGATTATTACTGTTAAAGTTGCACCCTGGTCCCATGTTCATAACTGGGAAAAAGGGGTTGAGGATGGTACACTTTTATTTCATATTAGCTAACTGTACCATGTCTCCCACTCAGCTAGTAGTTCAAAGGAGCAGCACCAAAGAAAGGGTAATGCAAACTTTTATTTATTCTGTTGACATTTAATTACTGGTAAAATCCAATTGGGTAAAAACTCATTTTCAGCGAAGGCTTAAGGAGAAAAGCATTTTAAGAACAATAATTTTACAGTCTTTAAACATAATAATAAAAAAATGCAATATAAATAATTATATCAGATTAGACACAATATGAAAACATTGGTTAGGAATAAATACAAGTTATATGACAACAATTAATAGAGAAATTTTAGCCAGTTTATAGAGAAATTAAAGGTAATGTAGTATAATATAAGCAGTAGTTGCAATACAGAATGAGGTAAAAGCAGGCTTATGGTTATATTTAGAGAGAAAATCAGGGTAGATAAATTGATAAAAGTAAGGAAGAGAGTTAAGAAGGGAACATAAGGAGAATGGAAGGGAGTGAAGTAGGGAACGTAAGTTGATATAAGGTATGAACAGGTATTTATTCACATTTAGGAATATAGTTTACCCCAGTCTTGAGCAAGAACAGACAGCTTTGGGCTAGGAAGTCTTTCAGAATGGTTTTGAAGGATGGGATTTAGAGTATTTATTTTATTTATTTTTATTTTATTTGACATTTGTTTACCAGAGAGGACTAACTGATCTAGTAGCCCATTTTCAGCAGAGGCCCGGGGAGAAAAGTTTCACATATAAAAGTGTAATATATAAAAGAGTATAACATTAAAAATTTCAACATTATGATAAATAATCTGAGACAGGGTACAATCATTGCAACAGGTATTGGATCAAAAGGGTACAATCATTACAATAGCTGTAGGATCAAATTAATTCAAAAATTGGTTTGCAAAAATCAGATCATCGTTTGAATATTTCTAAAACAGAGTTGAGAAATGCAAGAAGCATAAATACATTCATAAATGTGGATACAGGTATTATACAAGTATTACCTGATGGATAGAGATAAGGAGTTGCAGGTCTTAGCAAAGTGGTATGAGTACTGACAATGCACAGCAGATTTGATAGGTCTGTTGACAGACAGGAGTTTATGGTCATTGGACTGTAATTACTGATTGGAAAAGTAGTTGTGTAGAATGTTGTTTAGTGCTAGACAAAGCAGATGGATTCTACATAATTTTATGTTGTAAGTAGGGTCTATGTTCAATCGTAGAATAAGAAATGCATTGAAGCTCTGTTCATCAAACCTAAAATACTGAACATTCAATTCCGAAAAATGTTCAGTCATCAAGGATTTTACCCAGGGAAAAGAGATAATGGACCAGCATGCATACCAAAATACACACTGCAGTATATCCCCCCCATACACACTTATATATACCAACTCCGAGATCACACTTCAGTGAGGAAAAGGCAAATTTCGTAATGCTGACCAAACAACTCTGTACCTAGTGTTGGAACAAGTCCCACTAGATTTAAGAGGGTGAAACTGTTTCAATTTCAGAAAAAGTAATAAGCTCTGTTGAATTGAATTTTGGTTTTGGTTTGTTGTAAGGAGAAATGTGGCAGCTGCTGGCAAATATTAAAGTAATGCCAGCACCTTTCCTCTTTATATGGTCATTACAGATAATATTATAGCCAGGTGGTGTCATTTTGCAGTCATTCATGTTAGGTTTAAGCCAAGTTTCAGTTGCAGCAAGAATATCAGGCTTATGTTGGGTAATCTAGGCATGCAGTTCAGCAATTGTATTTCTTATTTTCCTAACATTTTTGGTAGCAAAAGTTAGATTATCAAGTAGGGAACTGACCATTGTAGTGTTAGAGTAATGTGTGGATGATTAATGTCTTGATTTTAGTATATTGGGAAATTATTGATACTTGTTTTTGTCGAGTATTTTCCCACTTCATTTCAACTCAAACCAAAACAAAATTGAATTAATCACTCTATATTTGGAGTAAATGTGAAGGGCTTCATTAAATAGGTTTGGATAGATGTGTGGAGAGAACAGGGGTGGAAGTGTGAATAGGTGGTTGGGACAGAGTTGGAGATGATGTTGATTGCTATTTTAGAGTTTTAGGATAAGAGATGGCCCAGTATTAGAAGAAGAATAGACGATATCTTGAGGAGCAGCATGATTAAGCCAAGCGATCTGTATGTTGAAGTTGGCAGGTAGTGGACAAACAGGGATCAAGAAAAAAAGAAGTTGCAGGGCAGAAGGAAAGAGGAGAGAATAATGAGGGGATAATTAGCAATACATTCTAGTACAGTCATCCTTCCACCCTCAGGTTATAATATCATTGAGAGTAATCAGTGTATAGCCAATACAAGGCAATTAATAGACAGGTGTAAACAGAACTGTTTTTATTTTATTTCCTGGATGCAGAAACCTGTAAGCCAAGAAGCCTAAGTAGCTGGCATATACAGTATAAACTACTGGTCAAGAGAAAGGACAGTGGCCAACATAGTAATTGGTCCTATGAGTTCAAATATTCCCTCTAACTCTCCTATTATCTCTCTCTTCTCTTCTTCCATCTAATTCCCTTGGTATATACCATGACCCTTCTTTCTTCCTGATCTATCCACCTATTACTTCTCCTCCCTTAGTATCAACTGAAACCTTATTTACCTCTGTATAGAGGCCAATCGAACTGAAATTGAGATAAATGTTCTGCTTGTTATTACCTCTGTCTTCTTTAATCTTTATATTAGATAACAACTTGTATGTTCCTATGTAATAATATAAACCTTATGTATATTAAAATTTGTATATGTGGAACTTTTCTCCCCAGGCCTCCGCTGAAAATGGACATGTATCCAGACGGATTATCCCGGTCAACAAATGTAAAATAAATAATAAAAAAATAAAATAAATACAACATTGTTCGGGGGAGTGATAACTAATTTCATCACAGTCAGGCACGTTTTTGATTAGATGAAGTTACTACACAGCAAGGTTCTTCAAGTTAAATTAGCTTACATTGTTGTTGTGTCTTGTTGTGTCTTTTGGCTTTTCCCGGTTAAGAGTCGCCACAGCGGAACTCCGGTCCGCTAATGATTGGCAGTAGATTTTTACGTACCGAGTTGCCAGCTCTGACGCACAACCTTCAATGAAGGTACGCCCATTCACGCATGTCTCCACACAGAAGACACTTTAGCTGAGAATCGAACAGGACAACGTCTTACTGTGAGGCGACAACGCTACCGCAGCACCACCACCGCAGTCTAAATTAGCTTACATTGTACAAAGACAAACAAACCTCAGTGAAAATGTGTGGGAGCTGACCCTTGTGTCAGAGCGTCTGCAGCACCGGGTTCAGATTTAGTGATCACAGGCTCTGAAATGAATGAAAATGGAAAATCTACTAAACTGGCATATCATATTAGGCAATAAAGTTAATACTTATTATAAAAAGAGAACGAGTAAGGACCACCCAGATTCACAGCAAGAAAATATGGGCAAAGTATAAGAATAGAGAGATGGTAAAAAGGATTATGAATGTAAGCTGAAAGTAAGTTAGCAGGACGTATACTAACAGAGAACTACAGTAATGTTGTTGTCTTTCGGCTTTTCTCGGTTAGGGGTCACCACACCGGAACTCCGTTCCTCTAATGATTGGCACTAGATTTTGACAAACGCCAAGGTGCCAGCTCGACGTACAACCTTCAACGAAGGCACGCCCATTTACACATGTCTTTCGAACGCCCACCCAACCGCGGGGAGGACATGCAGACTCCACACAGAAGGCACTCCCCACACTCCAGCTGAGAATCGAACGGGAGAACCTCTTGCTGTGAAGCAACAACGCTACCACTGCACCACCGCGGAAGTTACAGAGTGTATATACAACTTTATAGAACAAGTTATCATAACATAGCACTGCACTGATAAGCACAATATTAAACCATCACTTAGTAACCTTCATAGGATTAACCAGTATATCAAAAGAGTGTTACATATAATTTCAAAATACCAGAAACTGATGTATATTTGTTAAAGGTCATTGGCTCAACATACGTAAAGCTTATACAATTTAAATAAAATTGATACAAGTACACTGTACTACCAAGGTCTATTCATTGTTCTACAATCTCAGAACAAATTGAAATGGAATAACATATGACACATATCTGCACTGTGAGGAAGTTGGTGACTGTGTGAAACAGGAGAGAATGGGATGGAGATATTTAGCAATACATTCTATTGCAGTGACCCTCCCACACACAGGTCAAATTATAACAAAAGTAATGAGTTTATAGCCAGTACAAAGCAATTAACAGAGAGGTGCAAAGTAGAACAGGTTTTCTTTCATTTCCTGAATGCAGAAACCTGTTAGTCAAGAGAAAGGCCAGCGAAACTTACTAAGTGGCCCTTAGACTGCATGGGCAACTCTGTTGGGAGGGGCTGTTAAAATCTAATTTCCAGCAAAGGAAAGCATGTATTTTACTAGATTAAGTTAATACACAGCAATGATTTTAACCTAAATTTCTCTACATTCTGCAAAGACAAAATGCTCAGTGAAAATGTTTGGGATTTGGTCCTTGTGACAAAATGTCTGCATCACTGGGATCAGATGTAGCATCCACAGCCTATTATACAAAGTCAAAATTCTCTATAAAAATGTTTGGGAGTTGGCCCTTGTGGCAGAGATTCTGTAGTTTTCTGGTCAAATGTAGTGACCACAGACTACTGTGCAAAGACAAAATTTTCTGTGAAAATACGTGGGAGTTGGCCCTTATGTCAGGGCTTCTACAGAATCAGAGTCAGTTGTTTTGTCCATAAGCTCTGCACTGTGAAGAAGTTGGCAACTGTCTGATGGGGCATGTTATGGAACACAATCAAGAGTTCCTGCAGCATGCTATTCTGTGTAACAAAATGCTGATGCAGAAGGGAGCTCTAGCCATAGCAAACCATATTTAGCGTATTACAGTTCATTTCTTTTTTTCTTTGGTCTTTAGTTGAAGAGATGAGGGGGGGGGGCATGTAGTATCAGTAGAAAGTTAATTGGTGCAGCTAAAGCTGTGTGTGTTGGGCATGGATTTATCTGGTGTAAGAAGCTGATTGTATTTTTTTTTTGATAAAGTTACAGCTTTACAAAGGAATAAAAGTCCATTCTGTTTTGAATTCAAGTAGCTTGTAACTTTCTGTGTTTTTTTTTTTTTGGGGGGGGGGGCAGATTTGTCTATTACCACATTGCTTTTAATCATTGACTTTTTCTTAAACCTGAAATGATAACAGAACTGTAAAACTTGTAATCATAACATGGAATGTAGACTTTTGAAATATGAGTATGATTATGCTCTGTGTTGCAGAAAATTTTCATAGACATGAAAAATCAAACTAAGCAAAGTATTAGGAATGCAGCTTTATGTGCAGCCTTTATTGCTGAGTGCTGTGTGTTATTTATTTGTAAATGTTTACTCGGAAGGTCTGACTGGTCTTAAAGCCCCTTTTTAGTGGAGGCCCATAAAGAAAAGCTCCAAGCACTTAACAAAAACCTTATTTTAGAAGACAGATTTCATATACAAAAGCTCCAAGCACATAACACAGACAGAGGTTTATGATCGTGTCTCCAATCATAACAATATTATTATGTGTTTGAGACATGCATGCCAAGAAATTCAACTTGAGAGTGAAGCTCAAGATGTGAACCTTGGCAACCATGTTGTGAACACATAGTAACTGGTTAGGATGGTTATAACCAATCATAAATCTCTGTAGTGCATGTAGTTTTATCTACTCAATGTACTACCAGTCACAAGAAAGTGTTTTACTGTCTTTGAAAGACAGTAACACATATAAGAACTGTTGCATAGACAGAAAGTACATATAATAATATAATTGCAGGAAAAAGTCAGGGACAGTTTTTAAATATTGGCCTAATTTAAATAAGTTACTTGCAGTCTGGGGTCTATATTAGAACACCGAACATTCAAAATTTCGAGTGTTCTAATATCGAACCCTATGAATCGAAAATTTAAAATATCGAACATTCAGAACAGCAAAATTTTTCCTAGGGAGAAAATTCGCTGTTCCAAAACACATATACACAACACAAGCACACCAAGCAAACAGCAATCCACATACATACACCTAAACTCTTACACCTAACCCTACACTAAACTATACATATACCATTAACTATCCACTTACCTTAACCCAAACCCTAACCCTAAGGTCCATCACTATTACACAGTCACCTCACCCATGCCCTAACCCTAACTCACCTACCCCGCCCTAACCCTCATGTCCACACAGTCGTACACTTACCTGACCCTCGCCCTAACCCTAACTAACCTAACCCGCCCTAAACCTCACGTCCACACAAGTGCACACTTACCTGAACCTGACCCCTAACGTTCCACCACAGCACTGAAAAAACCGAAGCAAGAGAAATGGACAACAGAATTCTTTCCCTAGGAAAAAAATTTGTTTTTCTGTCTCTCTGATATTTTCAGCTGAAAACGGGTCGATATTAGAACACTCAAAATTTTGAACTTTCGATGTTCAAATATAGGCCCGCAGTCTGATGTCTGTAAACTTCTGCAGATATATGAAGAAAGATAGTCAGGGACAGTTGAAAGTGAAGAAACATCCCTTCTATGTTATCCAACTGTAACAGCACTTAGAGGGTATGAAACAATTGCTACATATCTCTGAAACTGCTGTTATGGTCAGGTCTTATTGTAAAGCATATTACTGGTATATCTTTTCCCCAATTTTTGGAACATAAGCATGAAGCTCCATGCACTACAAAAGCTTATTTTACAACATAGATTTCATATGTAAAGAAAATAAATCCAGAACTTAAAACATAAACTACAATTATTAGAAAATTTAGTTTACATCACAGGAATGGACTAGAAATGGATTGACTGTCTAATGTTAAAGCTAAAGTAGTAAGCCATGAAATAGCTTGTGTTCATTTATTCCCACCTGTCTCCTCATATGAGTTGTAAAACCCTTAGCGAGCCATATAATTATATAATATAAATGAATTACCGCCTGACTAATATCCATAATGTGCATTATTTGCTTATCAAAGAACATCCTTTGAAAATGTAGTGTGCCCATGATTTAATAAAGATAAAAGACATTGTGAGATTGTGCTTTACTACTTTTTCTTAATTTGTTTAAATGATATGGCCTCTATAAACAAGTTACACGCATGCTTTCTTATTTAGTTTGCTGTTACTGAGGAGAAAACTGATTACATTACATCCTGTCAAGTTAAGCAAACTGAAAAAAGAAATTATGCTTCTGAGATAATTACTTCCCCTCTATATTTACATTGTGTATTCTTCTACTGACATCATTATCATGACACGAGGACTTTGAAATGTGAAACTTGTGTATGATAAGGATTACAATTCAGATGTACAGTTGTATTAAATATGAACTCAACAAAACAATTTAAAATAAGTCTAAATTTACCTCTTTTAATAAAAATAATCCTTGATAGTCATTTAGCACGTCTTCCATGCTATTGTTATCACAAGGCTTTTCCCAACTAGAGTACTACCTTATTTTCTTCTATATCTACTTTTTATACTTTTTCACTATTTCCTCAGAAAAGTGCCTGTGTGCATGGTATGACTTTATCATCAAATATTGTTTTCCGACTTATGTCATTGTGCTGTATAACCTTACAAATAATCGCTAGCCAGATGAAAAATGTATATTTTTTTATGTGTTCAGATGTTCTAGAAAGAGCATGCCCATGTGCAATGTAAGCAAACACATTACTGCCCTGTGAAGTATTAGCATCTGTTCTGCCACTCTGAGCAGTTTTTATGTAAGTAGAGTATTATAAAGGTTCAGAATAAGCACCCCGTCCATGTAAGTAGAGTATTGTAAAGGTTCTGAATAAGCACCCCGGCCAGTCTGTTTTACAACCGACCGTTATGAGCAGTTAGTAATGTAATGTAGCCACAGATGGTTTAGATTTCTGCTTAGGTTTGGTGATACAAATGTTACAGTAGTTCTACACAAAATGTTAATCACAATGAAATGCTAGCACCAGCTGAAGTCACTTTGAATAGCTTCAGTAATGAGTCACACCATCAATGTGGGGGGTGGGGGCAGAAAATAAAAATATATATTACAACTTAGTATTCACTTGTAAGCCTGGAACAGAGACTCAACCAACTCTGGTGTGATAAATGCTCAGATAAAATTTCTTACCTGAAGATAAATGAAAATACTTTGCAATGCAGTGCAATTGGTTATCACAGTAGAAGAAAAAAAATAACTGTAAGAAAATATAGCAAATAGGCCTTGGTGCTTTTCCTTTCTACAATATATTACTTAGAAAGTGTAAAAATGGGTGTCACAGTGGTTAACATTGGGTAGTAGCATGAGCCATGATGACTTCTGTACAGATCTGTGTGCGCTTCCTGTGACCGGATATGATTTTTTTAAAAGGTGCTTCTATTTCCTCCCACATCCCAAAGATGAGCTGCAGGAAAATTGTTTTACCCCATGTTTCTTGTAGATATGGGTGATGTTTGTGTGTGACCAGATGGTAGAACCTGATACTGTCAGCCGTTAGAGTTTTATAATTCTTACTATCTTCAGAAATGCACAGTATTTTTCTTTTGCCTTACATTTACATCCTATCCTTTTATATATTGTCTTGTTCATCTATTTGTTAACCAGATAAATCCCACTTTTCAAGAAAACTGTCTGGTTAAATGAGTCACACAGAAGGCAAATGGTGGTAGAAAGACTCATATTGAGTCACTTAACCAGACAGTGCTCCTATGTTTCCCCTAAAAAGGAACACTTTGCCTAGTGGATTTACCAGGTTAACAAATAGCTAAAATAAAATATAATTTAAAATGTTCCTCCCATTAATTTAACTTTGCGTAGAATTCTTAACCAAAAAAGTCGATGGGTGCTTTGGTCTGTTACTTGGAAAAATGAATGGCTTTCTGGAAAGTTATTGGTGTCACCAAATATTGACAGACATACATGTTTCACACTTTCTGTCCTTTAGAATGTGCTTGCTAATGTAAAGCTTGTTGTTCTAGTTGTTTTCTGTCTGTCTTCTATAAGAAAAATATTTAAATCTGTTTTTTTCCCTCTTGCTATTTAAAATCTATTTCTAATTTTTTTTTGTCAATGGCTCTTGAGCTAAAAACGTGAAAGACCAGAGGGATGTTGGAATGGATTAGTTCCCCATATCTGTGGTCTGCTCCTTGTAAAATTTGTTAATTTCTAGTAAACTGTTGCAGACCGCAGTCATGAAATAAGGACAAATGTGTGTGTCAGACTTCAAACCTATTCAGAAAATGTTTGCTTATGCAAATCCTGCTATACTGGAAATGTTCTACATATGTAACACTGATATTTAAATCTCTTCTTTATTTTGGGTGTTTGTTCTTGTGTTGAGAGGTTGGGAAGGCACAGGGTAGAGTGGAGTCACTGTATGGTTCTCATAGCAGCAACATGAAATATACTTCTAGGTCATTATGTACTGTAAAGAAATTAATCGATTGTAGAAAATAGAGCGATGTTTTTTGGTATGATCCCTGTTTTCCTTGTTTTGTTCACTGTGGCAATGTGTTTATTATTTGACTGTGAATAAACTGGACAGCGTGAATTTTATTTAATATAACATGCTTTTTGTGGGCATGCAGGTGTGAAATGCTCTGTGTTTGGGGTACAACAGTTTGTCACAAACCTCATGCAAATGAGAAAGGCAATGAGCTGCTTTCCATAGTGCAGGATTTGATTCCCTCAGCCTTCGTTTCAACAGACAGTGCTGAAAAGGGACATTTGTCACATGGGCTCTTTCAGGCTGTTAGCAAACTTGTTACAGATTTGTCTTTTGAGTTCTTGCACTCTTTATATAGCATGTAATTAGTGATTCACTATATATTTGAATATATAATCCATAATTTTATTACCAGCCCCATTACCCCTCTTATTGAATGTATTGTTACAAGATGCACTCCTCAAAATTGGCACATAATAACCATATCTTCTGTTATTGATAACTTCCCCCATTGAGTTATCATGGAATATTTCAGGGTAACCCCTACTAAGGAACCTATTCTTCATCTTTGCACATTCTTGTATAAAATCATCATAAAGGGAAACCATACCTGCTGCACAGACAAATTGTCTCTTAACTACCAGTTTATTTTACTCTATAGGGTGACAACTAGTAAAATGTAAGAATGAGTTTGAATATGTTGATTTTCTGTAAATTTCAGAAACCAATCTCTTATTAGTACTATCCTTCAATAAAAGCTAAATAAGATATACTTTCCTTTCCAATATTATATGTAAATACTAAAACTTGAGTAGTAGTATTAATATAGTTTACAAATTTAGGAGTTATCTCAACCTCATCTGTCCATACAATAAAAATATCATCCAGATACCTGGTACTTAAACAACATGAGGAGACAGAATTACTGTTAAAAATGAAATTTCTTTTCCACTCAGCCATCACAATATTTGAAAAATAATAGGCCACTGGCCGAGCACATTGCCACTCCCTTTACCTGTAAAATGTTTTGGCCTTCAAAATAAGTATAATTATTTTTTTTTTAAAACAAGCTGAAGCAATTATACATATAAATTAATTCTATCTTGGGAGAGTTCACTACTCTTTTGTAAGAAATTAGTAAATCATTCAATTTCTAAGGAATGTGGTATAGCCATAAACAGGTCCTTTACATCTATGGTAAAAAAAGCATAATTATCATTATAATTCATTTGATGACACTTGTTTTAAAAGAAACATAAATCCTTATTTATATGTTCCACTTTTTGCACTAATGGTTTCAGTCTATGATCTAAATATTTTGCAGCGGGATATGTTATTGAACAACAAGCATCTACTATTGGTCTAAACGTAGATTATTTTGGACCTTATATATTTTAGGTACACCAAAGACTGTGGGTATGACAGGATTTACCATATTTAAACACGTATAGTCATCAAAACTTATTTTTGTTGTATTGCCATATCATATAATAAAGCACTGATTTTTCTATATGCTTTATTTACTTTATTTATAGATACACGTCTGTAAGCATCATCTAGCAAAATGTTATACATTCTTTCCACTTAGTCCAACTGGTCCATAATGACTAACCCCCATCACTTATCCGGTTTCAGATTTTAATAATTGCAAAATTTTATTCTGTCATCTGGTTATAGTCAACCTACTAAACTCATTACAATTTTCCAAAATGAATCTCCTATATAATTCAAAAAATTGCTCAAAAAATTGCAAAATAGGATGCAGGTGGGGGTGTTTTCCATCCTCAGCCCAGACACTTTGAAACCATTTGTTTTAAATATTATATAATTTTAACTTTGTAACAAAAAGTTTTAAGTCAGCAATAGTGTCCACAGTATTCACTCTTCTTGCCAGGACAAATGAGAGTCCTTTTGATAAGACTTCCACATGTGCAGAATCAATATCATAAGAACTAAAATGGAACATTTTAAAATCCCCAATCTTATTAGTGACAACAGAACATGGATGAACCATTTCAAAAAAATAAATTTGAATCTGTTACTGTATTGCATATCATCTCCAGCCCTTCCTTTTGTATGGTTGATTCCACTACTGCTGCCTCCAGTTCTTTAACAGATACATTTCTTCTGACCATTGCTTTCTCTTGTCCAACGTTGTCCTCTGATTGCCTTCCTTTTTCTGTCTTCTCCGCTCTGGGTATCACAATGGTGGAAAATCCAAAGGAGGTTCAGCACAATCAAGGTCCCTACCTTGATTTAAAATATTATTATCATTGACCGAGAATGGATCCAAATGAGCAGTTTCCACATGTTTGTTACCCCAACCCTGGGATTCGAGTGGACTCAGATAAGGTTTATGATTCAAATAATCCACCCTGTCCCTTTCAAACTTCTTGAACTTCTATAATTGCACCATTGATCCATGAACTTTGCATTATGTTTTACTAGCTGTTCCATTACTTCACAGCCATGCTGATCTAATAACTGTAGTAATTCACAATGCAGTATTGAGATTTTTCTATCCCCCATAGGGTATTTCCAGACTCACAGGCCTTTTGGCACTCTATTCACCTTAATGGACTCAATTAAGTACATGTTTTCTAAGTGGAGTTTATGGAACTTAAACAGTTTATATTTGTACTCGTGTAACTGTTGAGTTAATGTTCCCCCACTTTTTCATTCAACAGGTCCTAATCCATCTTTTTTGCAACCATTCACGCACTTTGGAAACCATACAAGGCAATCCTCCAATATTATTACCATTTGCTGTATTATTAAGTTCAGTCACTGGGTCATTAATGCCCCATTCACTTAACATTTGTTCCATCCTGCCAACAGCCTGGTTAAACAATGAATTAGCCTCTGGTCGACCAATTCCACCATTATAAGAAAATAAGTTAGCATTCAGCCTTTGAGTCAACTGTTTAGAATTTACATATAATATTTGAAAGGAAAGCATATCTTATTTGGATGTAATGTTGTTAAAGGGTAGTAATAATAAGAGATCAGCTTCTGAAATTTACATAAAACCAACATATTCAAACTCATTCTTACATTTTACTAGCTGTCACCCTATAGTGCAAACGAAAGCAGTAGTTAAGGGCCAATTTGTCTGAGCGGCACATATGGTTTCCCTTTATAATGATTTTATAAAAGAATGTGGAAAGTTGAAGAATATGTTTCTTACTCCAAATATTCACTGATAATTCAGTGGATGAAGACATCAGTAACAGAAGAAATGGTTATTATGTGCCAATTTTGAAGGGTGTGACATAACAATACATCCAATAATAGGGGTAACGGGGCCGATAATTAAATTATGGATAAGATACCTCAAATTAATTCTGGTCAAATGAGTTCTTTGATTATTACTTATTTCTTGGATAGTGAATTATAAGGATGATTATCAATAAAAATTGGAATATAGTTAATGACAATGTTGAAATAAGGGAAAAGGTAGGAAATAAGCCCATGATAGTTTATAAAAAGGTAGAAGTTTAAAAGAGATCCTTGAATGGATTAGAGGTAATAATTAAGATAAGAAAAAAAAAACTTGTGTCAGAATTTGAGTGCTGTAAATATTGCAAGTATATGTGCTTAGGGGATACATTTGCTATTAAAAATTACATTATTAAAGTTACAGGTAGATATAATTGCAACACACAAGGTGTTGTGTAGTGGCTTTATGCCAGGAATGCCCTAGATTTTATGTGGGGAAAGCCAAGTGGAGATTGAGGGAGAGAGTTTATGAACATATGCATGAAACCATAAAATGTAAAACAAGTGCATTATACAAACACATTATTGATTTTCTAATCATGAACTTAAGTTTTATATTTTAGAGAAGGTAACATATAACCCCTGGGGAGGATCCTGGAATCTTATTTTAGAGAAAAAAGAACTGTTATGGCAGTTAAGGCTGAATGCAGAAAGTTTTCCAGTGTTAAATGAAATGTCTGTTAAAACTAAAAGCTTACTTTAGATAAATATTTTATTATGTGTGGGTCATTTTTATTATATGTTAATAATTAAAACTTAAAGGTCAATAGTGTAAATATGGTTTGTTGATTTTGATGTTTAAATTAAAGTAATTCTTTTGAATTTATATTTAAATGGGGAAGGGTTCCTTAATGAATTGTTGAAGTAAATGTTTGGTCATGTGATCACAGCCTGGGCTATTTAAATTACATGACGTGGATAGATGAATGTATCTGAAGAAGTCTAAACAATTTTGGATGAAAGCACTTATATGTGTACATTGTCAGACAAGGTACTGTAGTTGATGATACCATCTGTGTATGTGCATATAAATACTTGGTTCCTGCATCCCACAATAGTCATAGGTTAATAGGTTCATATGAGTATACTAGCTGAATGACCACTAGGGCCTTTATAAGCCTATTTGAGAACTCAGCTGTGCCCCTTGTATATTAGACATTTGTATTAAGAGGTTGCTTGTCAGTTGGACACTGCCAAAGATTATATGGAAGGGATATGCTAGTTTGGATGTAATTTACCATCTGCATCTTTCCACCAGAGACATGGGAGTCAGACCTAGGCTGAATTTCTGATTTCACATCCATTGGTCAAGGTTATGTTTTCAATAGGGTTAGAGATAGAATCTGCTTCACATGAATAGGGATCCTATTCCAGAGAGAGAGAGAGAGGATTCTCTGAGACACACATCTGTCATGCCAACATGTCCTGCTTATGTTGCAAGCAAAATTTAAATCCTAAGCTCTAGTAGTGCTGATGTAGTTCAATTTTTGGATGTGCAAAAGGTCCATCAGAACTGGATCCAAGGATTCCTTGTACACCAGGCAAAGACTGCCTCTCAATAGTCTGTAGGTGATCAAGTGCAGAGATATGGCTTAAAGGTGATCTCCATAAGGCAGTGTGTTTATGCCGTGGATTTGTTTGTAATGAACTTTGTGTGTATTGTAGTCATTGCATATGTTGGGTCTGGTACATGTCAAGTGGGGCATTATACTCAATGATGGGTCTGATGATGGCTAAATAAAGTGATTTGATAATGTTCCTCTACTTGAATGCTATTCCCCTACCTATATGTTGGAAAAGATAGAATGATTTTATTTTTACCTTGGCCACGTGTTGGTCAAAAGCCAGGCTACAATCTACATATGTTCCCAGATCCCTGCCTATTGGGTAAACTCTTAGTGATGTCTTATCAAGGGCATAATTTGACTAAGTATTTGATTTCCAAAAGGTACTGAAATGCATTTATTGGCATTTAGTTTTAAGCTGTGACTTTGATACCAGTCTTTTGTCTTATTTCTACCTTGTATTAAGATGTTAGTTTCATGGGAGGTATCTATAATAATTCCCAATTTGCAGTTATCTGAGATCCTGGTCAGCCAAAGCCCCTTGACAGTTAGCCACGACTTCTTAGATGTACATAGGAGTGAGCCCTGGGGGCCCTGCTAGTGAGCTGTCTCTTTGTGGAGGTGGTCTCACCAATCCTAACTTCCTGGGTCCTATCTGTTTGACAGGTGGCAGTTCAGTGTGTTATGTATGGGGTTATGCCCATTTCAGTCAGTCTGTCAACAATGCCCAAGTGCAGTATTGTACTGAATGCCTTAGTCTGGTCTTGGTAGGTGGTATGCACCATTTCCCCTCATCCATTGCCTTGGTGATGTTCTCAACAAAGTCTACCAGGTTTAGTAGGCATGACCTTCCTTTGAGAAGGCCAAAACTGGATTTAGTTTTTTTAATTAATTTAATTTGTTTCATGGCTTTACATATAGGACTAGTCAGACTAATGGGTCTATAGAGGGACAGCAATTGCAGTCATCCATTAAAGTGGAACAAAGCCTGTGTTGACACTTTAGTTAAATAGCGATGCCAATGACCCAGATAAATCATGTTTCAGGCTATTTAGAAGGCATCCTGGGGTGTAATTGTGGCCCATTGAGGCTGTGCTTTTGGCCTTAGCAAACTACACTAGGACCTGCTCCATGCTAATAGTTTGGGAGTTATATTTGTAGGTATTTCTTTGGGTGTGGTGGAGATGGTAAAGTTTGAGCTGAATTTGTCAGACAGCAGGTTCACTATGTCACTCTGCTCGGTGAAGGTCGCACCATTGAAATGCATTTCTGCACACTGCTGAGTATTGCCCTCAAAGTTTTGGACAAAGCTGTAGAGGCTTTGTTGTTGTCTTTTGCCTGGGAGGCTATCTCGACCTTGAGAGTGGCATTGTTGGAAACCAAGAGGATAAATAGTTTGATGGGAGAATTCTTATCTATATAGGCGTTGCTGTTTCTGATTTTAGCATTGATTTTTTTCCCTTTTTTTGCATAACCTGTTTAGATTAGAATTCCACCTCTCCAGTCTGTTTTTTTTTTTTTTTTGTTGTCGATACTGGGTTTACTTATGATGTAAAGGAAATAATCAGTTGTATTAAACATGAACATCATCATATGAGCCATGTTGTTTGGGTATGATCCTTTGTATCTTTGTTTTATTGAATGTTGAAAGCAAGTTTATTATTTAGCTGTGAATAATTTTGACAGTATAAAGTTTATGGTTTAATATTAATATTTTAGCTATGAATACGTAATTAATTTAGCTTATGATTTCCAGGCACACAGGTGTGAAATGCACTGCAGATGGGCTACTACAGTTTGGTAGTTATACAGATGAGAAACGCTATGAGCTGTTTATCAGCTTTTTTTCTGTAGAACATAATTGATTTCCTCATCCTGTGTTTGTCTTTTATGAGTTGCTAAGTCACTTCACCAGAGACTTGTGTTCTGAGGGCTGTCACAGGCTGTTAGCAAATTGATTACACATTTTTCTTCTGAATTCTTGTATCCTTCACATAGTGAATAATTAGTGCTTTACTATATGTTGTTTGACTATGAATTCCAGTAGGTCTCTTGTAGTTTAATGCTCGGCCAGATGCATTTCAATACATGTGAGTTTCAAGTGATGAAAAGTTTACCACTGCTCATGCAAAGTCTGTTTCAAATGAAAGAGTATTTTGCAATGTTTAGAAAATGGCTGTCAGATTTGAATGTTTTTGCTGAAAGATTTGAATTAAATCTAAATCTCTGATTAGTGCAAAACAAGTACATCTTGCTCTCCCTGAATTTGTGTTATGTTTGTATTTTTCTCATTATACTGAGACACAAACAGTGTTGTGCCATTTTCCAAATTCTTTTTTATTAGCTACTGACATATTTCACTGTAGCACACTAACACTTTATCCAGACCCTAATCCTTGAGCATGAAAATTTTAATTACTCACTGTGTTGTATACAATGCATTTCCTATCAGCTTCTGTGCAAGACTGCTACCAACTTTGCTTCAACACTTGCTTTTGTGAGTTTGTGCTTCCTTTTTCTAACTTCTATTTCTGAGACTGCTGTGGGACCACTACTAACATTCTGTGGGTTTTCAGTGTTTTCAATCTCCAGTGTTTTCTACTAATATGCAGTCTCACACGTTTTCTGTTACTGAGTTTATATCCATCTGTCATTGGCTCAAATGTGCTCTACTTTCAAGCCAATTAAAGTGAAGCAAAACAAAGTAGCCAAGAGTAGATCTGTAGTAAGCCATAATGATTATATCCTTGCTGTTTCTTACTCATGGTTATGTCAGAAATAAAAAAAAGACACTTTTTAATTTTATTTTTACTGTTTAAGGGACTGGGCACTCACAGGTGCACACAGTTTTACAGGGCAGGCACATGCCTTGGTGTAGCACTGCCCTTGACAGTATAGCTCCATGTGGGACAGGATCAAATACTTTCTCTAGGTACTGACACCATGTGCCTGAAAAGTTAGACCCTCATCTATCATATTGGTTACTTGCTCAAAGAGTGCCACTAATTTTACAAAGAAGGATCTTCTTTCTTATGTCCACACTGGTCTTGATTTGTAAGCTATAGTTCTCAATTCTTTCTGTAACAAATCTGTGCTCATTCATCCCTTTAGTTTATAAAGTATGCATGTTAAACTTATTGCTCAGTAATTCTCTTTATCCAAAACAAGCACTGCTATAACTTCCGAGTAAGAATCACTATTCATAATGACATGCTTCCAAGTGTTTGTGTATCCTTCAGCAGTCTATTAAAAAGAAAAGCATTGTGGGAGGCTGGAAATTTTGTTTTTGGATTTAAAATAAGGAAATCCTGGAATGTTGTTTTGTACCTTACAACCAATGCTATATCAAAAAAAAAAAAAAAAAATTGCTCGACACACCAGTCCCCCCACTGAACATTTAAAAAAGTTTGATATCTTATCAGCTGTCATTAAGAAATCATGAATGCAATCTCACTTATTTGACAGCTTGTCAATTTTCTATGAGACTTCTATAGTTACCATTAAAAAAGCACACAGAAGTTTGACCATTTAAAAGTTGTCTAATAAGTAATTACATTTGCAATCACTTATACAGATTGTAACAGTTTGTAAACTGTTAAGCTTCTGTTCATTTTAATAGTTTGTCTGTGTCTACCCTCAACATAATAGGGATAGGTTTTCTATAAGATTTGTGGTGGGGCAAAATTCTTCATAATAATCTCTCTGATCTGAGTCTAAAATATTTTCTGTTAGTAGGCCAGAAGAATTGGTTAAACCAAAGAGACTTACCATTCTTGAAAATGAAGTCCTACTTTAAATTGAAAGGGGGAAGCAACAGGCAAACCCAAAATGGAGTCTCCGGTTTCACTTCAAGATTTAATCTCAGTGGCATGGAAGTTTATTGTAGCTATTGTAAATAAGTATAGGCAACCAATCATACCTAAATGCTATCACAGAACATTGATATCACTTTTACTTCTGGGGCACTGAGGTTGGTTTACATTAACATGTTAAATTATCAAGATGTTGTGGGAATACTAAAGGAATTCAAGAAGAAATCATCATCTTCCTAGAATGGTGACAAGCTATGAATCTCTCAGAAATTGTCTGCAGAAGTAAAGCAGTGACCCATATATAGTTATCTTAGTTGGTAATTGGCTGTTTGACAGAATTTATACAGTTAAGGTCAGGGTGTTTGCTCTAGACAGAAAAATGTCACGAGTGGTGACCCAATAAGCTATGTCCTGTCCTCCTCTCCTCTTTGGTATATATTTATTTGGCATAAAAGCTGATATCAAGGGACTATGTTTAACCATGTTTGCTGATGATTGCAAACTGGAGGCAGTTATCAAATTAAATTCTAATAGTCAAATTATGCAGCAAAGGCTGGGCTAAACAAATGCTTGTTGTATTAGTCATGGGCTTACCCTCAAAATCAAGAAAGACAGAATAGTTTTCACTGTTAAATCTAAAATAACTACTATTTACCATATGGATAACATCCCACTTAAATTTGATATGAGCATACCTCTCAACTGTACCAAATTCCTTGGTATTTATCGGTTTTGAGGGCAAAATAATTGGGTGCCACGAATTCCCAGGTGGCCCCTATAATTTGTGATTTTTTTTTTTCTGATCACGGTCTGCCTGTTAATGTTAACTGAATACCAGCACTCAGGCAGCTGCAACAGCGTTTGAAGTGGTGCTGCTGTGTGTGTGCAAATTGCATATTATTACAGTACAAATTCAATTTAATTAATTTGTCTCTTCAACTTCTGCTGCAGGCTGAGTCTGGTGGCAGTCCTCTCAGCACCCACCACCACCCATCCATGTGTGCAGCTTCTCTAGCTTCTCTGGCAGTTCAACCTTCAGGTAAGTAAAAAACAATTAAAAAAATGTTAAAAAGCATGTAGTGTACATACATGTATGTCTAAGCAGCGGTGCACTAGCATGTAATCTCTGTTACTAACATATTGTACAGTGACAGCGTCAAAAAACAGCCAGTATAAGTTTTGTATAGTGGTGTGGGCTAAGCAGGTTAAAAACAGAAAAAGTCTCAGTATTCTGTTGACTGATATGTGAACGTATGTATGACACAATACCTGTAAGCTATAATGACAGACCTCTGTAACTTGGATGGATATGGATTCCTGAACATTTTAAATGGATGCACATAAATAGCTGCAGGATCCAATGTACATCGTATATAAAGGCATAAACAAAGACACTTTGATAAGAATATTTGATAAACTCCTGGTGTATTACTTGCATAGTGTTTGTGTTTCTAATTTCCTATTCAAATCATTACTCCTGGCACACATGTCCTAATTTCATTGTAAAGGAATTGTATGGAATCAGTCAGCTTCTCATGTTCGTGTTTATGCCTGCTGTTGATAATAAATGTCAAACTCAGTCCTAGTAAACAGACAAGTACATTCATTTGAAAACTATCACTAGCTTTTAGTAAAATTGGTAGACTGGGAGTGTAGTGAAAGAAGTAGTGAAGCAGAGGCCAGAAGTGGGTAAGAAGGGTGGGCTGAAGCACATTTGAATGGCAAAGTACACAGCGAGCTGGATTGTCACTCTGTTGTTGCAGACTGCAGTAAAGGACACACGGGTGGAGAGAAAAGATAGCCAGAGTATGACTTGGTAGTGACATTACATTAAGAACCTAGAATCCTTGCTGTGTCAATCACAAGCCAGTACATCTGGCATTGAGAAGGTTGTCTGCACAAACACTCACAACTCTAACACCATCCACACCTGTACAGTACATTCCTACATATGTGGAGCTTCTCATCAAAAACATACATAAACAAAGAGCAAAAGCACATACGCACATCACAACCCACCGCACCAAGCACCACACACAGTACACATGCCTGTGTCCCACAGCCTCTAAAGCTCATCCACAAACTCAACATACTAGTCAGAGGAGAGAATATCATGAGACACACAGATGTGCCCCTCACCAGACCAGACAAGGGAAAAGTCACGGTAAGTTGCTTGTCAGGTGCTAGAATCCACCATATCACTCACGCACTCAAGTCTCTCAAGAACAGGTACTGTTATGACTCTGTCATAGTCCATGTTGGTGTGAAAGACTTGAGACATATCGCTCTGGACTATATGAAGAGAGACATGATCGAGCTCACTGAATATGTGTCCCAGGGAGGTACATCCCTAGCCTTAAGCAGCATCCTACTGTCACCCAGAATGATGTCTCAATACAAACAAAAAATGATTGCGTTTAACAATTGACTTAGTTTCTGATGTCATTTCAAGGGATCCAATACCTGACAGTCTGGGAGGACATGACTGACAGACCACAATGCTTTGCCAGAGATGGCCTTCATCTGTCTCCTCTGAACTTCAGGCTTCTGGCTTCTGCAAAAGCTCTTGCACCCTGCATATTGCCTTTTTTAGGCAAAGTCATGAAGACAAAATTACCAATTTGAAAAATTCTTCTAAACAAAATTTAAAGGTCGTACTGATAAATGCTAGGAGTCTTAACATGAAACTGCACTCATTGCAAGCATTCCTCCTCCTGGAAGATGCTGATATTTATGAGTCACTGAAACCTGGCTCAAAGCTGCAGAGAGCACCCCAGCCTGATCAGGTTACTTGTCCTACCATACTTTCAGACCCCAAATGGAGGGCTACAAAGCCAAAGGAGATGGAGTTTCAATAGTTATCAAAAATATATACACCTCCAGGATGGTCAAACAGTGTAACACACAGGAGACACTCTAGGTGCAGTTAACTGTTGACAAAACACCTATTCAAATCATAGCTAGCTATGGACCCCCAACCATGACTCAGGATGCTCAATCCACCTATCTGGACTTACTTGAATCCATCAAGATTCAATCCTCTACCCTGATCCTGGGCAATTTTAACTACCCAGCCATAGAATGGAAGACCTATTCTAGCTCAAACATGAATGCCTGGACATTCATGGACTTTGTCAATGCCAATACTTTGGATCAGCTGGTCAACATCCCCACAAGAGGTGAAAATATCGGGGACCTGGTACTAACCAACATGAGTAGCCACTGTAGCATCCCTACAATGTGATCCTTCTTGGTAAGATCCGACCATAAAGTAATCACTTTCGAAGTCACCATCTCCCTTGCCCCCCCCCCCCTTGCTAGGGCAAACAAAAAAAAATTTCCAAAGCTGACTACAACCCCCTGAGAGCAGGTATAAGCAGCTTCACATCCACCATCCCTTCAGTTGGAAAAAGCACTAATGTCCATGCCTACACCAAAAAACTATAGGAGCACCTATATAGCTGCATGAGCTCAGCAATACCTGACAGGACCAAGTCATATTCATCAAGGAAGAGTAAACCTGTCTGGTGGACAGCAGCAGTAAGCAAACTCTATAATAAAAGGAAAAACTTGCTGTCCAGGACCAAGAAGAAGCAGTTGCCAAGTTGGAAGCAATCTCTACTTTGTCTGAACAAGAAAATAAGTCACTGGTGAAATCCTTTAAGGCTAACTTTGAGTCCAAATTGGCCACATCCACTGAGGACAATCACAAGGCCTTCTTCACATATGTCCACAATCTCAAAGGTAACTCCCAAATCTGCTCTGAATTGGTGGTCAAGAATATCACATACACAAATGTCATAGATGTAGCCAACCTGCTGGCAGACAAGTTCAGTGAAAACTTCACCCCCCCATCCTCCCATCAGTAAACCAGGACATCACCAGCACCTGCCCCCTCCCTTCATCACCAGGGAGCAGGTTATTAATGCCCTCTCAAAGGCAAAAAATACAGCCACCATGGGACCCAACAACATCCCTGGCTGTGTCCTACATTAAATCAGGCAAGAGCTCTCAGCACCACTAGGCACCCTATTCAAGCAAATCCTGTGCACCAGCTTTGTCCAAGCAGACTGGTGGCACGTCCACTGACCCAGACAATTATATGCCCTTCAGCCTAACTAGCTTGATCTGCAAGGCCATGGAATGCATTACCATGGACCTTATAAACAATGACATTGGCAACCTGCAAACTCTTGATCCCACACAGTTTGGTTTTGTCAGAGGGAGATCATGCCTGTTAAACTTGATCATCTTCACTGAAACAGTCACCAAAGCCATGGATTAGGGTAATACAGTGCACACCACCTACCTTGCTCTAGCCAAAGCCTTCAACACTATTCCCCACTCAGGCATAATAGGTGAACTCTTCCAGATAGGCATTAACCCACATATTACCAAATGGGTAGCAAACTGGTTCACTGATAGAACCCATTCAGTCAAAATAGGGGAAGCCACCTCTAGTAGTAGACTCATAAGAAGCGGTGTACACCAAGGATCGGTCTTGGGGCCTGTACTGTTTGGAATATACTTTTCTGAGGTGCAAGCCAAAACCAGTGGTCTGTGGCTGACCAAGTTTGCAGTTGACTGCAAGCTGGGCATTGTCATAAATTCACATAGTGATGTGAACATCCTCCAAGACAGCCTTACCCAAACTAATGACTGATGCCAGAAGCATGGCCTCAAACTGAATGCCAAGAAATGCATCATATACCCTTTGGGGAGAATGGCACCCCCACTAATTATCACATTAATAAAAATGTACAAAGCATGCAATCAGTAGTGAGGGATAGGGCTACGTGACTTTTGACCACCGTGTTAACTCCATTGAACGGAAGGCTTTCTTCATGGTCCACCTCATAAGTAAGGGTATTTCATCCAGAAACAAGGAGGTCATAACATCCCTGTACTCTTCCCTTATCAGACCCATTATCGATTACAATGCCCCCTTTGGCATGTACCTTGCCAAGCACATGCAGCAGTTGGAGAGACCACATAGGTACCTGACCAGGAAAATCCATGGTCTCAAACACCTATCCTATACAGATAAGCTAAAAGTCTTGTCCTTCTGCTCAGTCTTATACAGACTACTTAGAGGTGACCTGTGTCTGGCATACAAGGCCATCTCAGAATCAGCCTTGATGGAGTTGCTGCATGTCTGTAAATCAAACTCCACTCATGCAACCCACATGCAAGACCTCAACATGGTCTGTGACATTAATAGAACTTGTTGGCGGGATAGATTTGTGTCCCAGTGACTCCCCCATCTATGGAATAGACACCCTCTCCATGTCAAGCAGAGTACCTCACTAGCCCTCTTTAATAGGAACCTGGACGACTGGATACACAACAGAAAATATACCCCTAGGATCCCACCTGTGTACCTGCTAGACAGGGAAAACAGGTGATGACTTTGTGGGAACATGGGTGAAATTCTTGGCTAGGCTTATAAGGGCTTCCAGGTCAATAGCCTAGTTTTATCCTATGAACCTATGAAAACATGTCCTGTTGTTACTTCTGCTCCACAATACAAGAGTATTCTTTCACTTTCTTTTTTATAAAGTATATTTGCTTTTACAGTTAATTTCTTGATTCCCAATCTCCACAAAAAAACCTTGGCATTCAACATTATATCTATGGCACTTATTTCTTTCTTTAATTGCAATAATCTTTACTTCTGGAACCATTTCCCATGTATTAATGCAATAATATTTTCTCATAATAATATTATTATACCATATATTTTATCTTCTTCCACTTCATTAATCTTCATTTTCCACATGTTTACCTTTTGCTGCTAATTCTCCATTTCTTCATTAACACATTCTTTTGTTCTTTCTTATATTTTCCCAGAATTCCTTATATTTCAATACATTTGTCACTAATTTCTCATTTTTTTATTTAACTATTTCAGTATCTTATATAAATTTAATGAAGCGGCATAAACTATTGGATTTATCATACTCAGTCCTGCTCCTCCTCCTTTATTGATATATAATATACCTTTTTAACATGATTTATTCTCAATCCTATATAAAGGAGAAGAATAGTTCTAGTATACCTCTCAACCATACCAAATTCCTCAGTATTTACTGGTTTTGAGGACAAAATAATGGGTGCCACGGATTCCCAAGTGGCCCCTTTAATTCACGTTTTTTGGAAGTTGTTGCCAACATCATCACATGCAGGGGCATGGGTGAAGCAGACTGCCAACCTGTCTGAGACTTGGCTCAGATTTTACTTTCACTTTGCTTCTTGCTGTGTCACATTTGGGCATATAGCGGGGGTGGGGGCAGCACAGCAGCAAGCAGAGGAACTGTTTACAGTTCCTGTCTTCCTGATTGAAGTTCTTCAAAAGTTATGACCAGTGACAGGTAAATTATGGTCAGTTCTCAGTTCATCTGAGTTCTCCTGATGACAGCACATTTAATATGAATATAGTAACACACAGCGATGTGAGCAGCATTTTGAGAACCTACCATTTATGTCATTTTTCTTGTGTGCTGCACTGCTGCATGTTTGATTCTCATTTGTTCCTCTGCTGCTTTGACTAGTCTGAATTCTGAATAAAACTAAGAGTAACACACAACTTGGCAAATAAACTAAGATAAAAAATGTCAAAAAAAAAGCCAACCAAGAAAACTCCTCTGCAACCCAAAGCAGTAAAATTAAAGGAATTTATTACAAACACAGTAAAGGACATGGCACTGTAATATGAAGAAAATAAGCACTGTTGTTCTAATAATATCAAACTTCTTCTGATTAACCTGTAAAAGTTTGATATTATTTGAACGAAAGCATTCATTTTCTTCATATTACAGTGCCGTCTCTGTTAATATGCTTCTAACTTGGTGAGTAATACATCAGGGCTGCAGTGGCAAGTTATATGAGGCTGGTGTATAGGTAAAGATAGCTACAGATGTGAAACTAGTGTAATATCAGTGCAAGCCAGGGCCCAGTCAAAAATGATACGACATAAGGATTGCAGCCCACTTGCCCAGTAAGGAAGGAGTTAAGTCCTATATTCAAATATGTTAAAAGCAGTAGTATCTTTCCATGTGTCTTTTGTTTAAGAACATGTAAAACTGTTAGAAAGAAGCTGAGGAGATAAGACAAAATATTCTACACCTATATGGTGGTAGTTTTGGGGGGATGACCCCAGGCATGTCTGTTGGAGCAAACAGCTGAAGGGAACTAGTAATATAAAATGTGCAGTTTAGAATCCAGTTTATTTGAAATGAGGGAAAAAAAAAACTCAAAACATCATGGCAGGTCTCTGGATACTATCTGACATGAAGTGGACAACAAATGTAAATTTTTTAGTAATATTATAGTAAGCAATTCCTGAATCTTCTGTAGCCTAAATACCAGAGACCAAGAAGGGGTTAACTTCTTATACATTTCAGTTAGGGTAGAGTCAGAGTTATAAACTTCTTAGTCTGAAAGTATTGTTTGGGTTGTAAAATTATAGTTGTAGAAGTCAGTGAATGTCCTCACTATAAGAATATTCTACTTTGTTACTTACGAGGTGAACTATAGTTCTGGATCAGGATATCTGAACTGCAATAACAGGAGACAGACAAGAAACTGTGGATTTATCTTTAATTGGTGACTCAAGGAAGTAAACCTGTGTCAACCCCTCCCTGAAACCTGCTGTTGGAAAAAAGAAATCAGTAACTATTTTTTTGGTAAGGGACTTATGACCTCTTAAAGTTCTGTTTAAGTAAGTAAATTGCTATATGTTTAGTTGAAAGTGACTTTTTGGGGGGGGGGGGGGGCAGCTATGGTTATCTTTTTCCTTAAAAACTCTTTTATGCACGGGACTGAATGAAGTTAGCTGTTAATATTATTTGAGCTGAAAAAAGATATTTTAGTCGCCTGTTGTTTTTCTGCCTGAGAATGAACTTAATTGTGCTGTTTTACCTGAAAACCAATGCCTTTCTTTTCAGTGTATTTTAGAGCTAGATTCCCCAGAGTATTTTATATTACTCAAGTAAGTACACTGTTCTCTACATGTATGCATTATATAGTTGTTCCTTTACAAAAGCAAATGTTTAACATCATTTTAGGAATGTAAGGTTGTACTATTTAAGGATTTTGAATGCAACTGCTAACCAAAAGTAGACAGTTAGGATTTTCCTTTTCATTTCTTCAAAAGTATAATTCATTTTCTATGGCTTTGAAACTTTAGAGTGCAGTCTGAGTTCCCCCCTTTCCACTGTACTTATGTGGTGAGCAGTTCTTTATGGAAAAACCTTGTGATTTCTGTTTCTCTCATTTGTGGTTAGATCTGTAGGGCTGTTGTGCAGTGTATTAAGAGACTTGTTCAGAGAAAAATTTTCTACTATTCCTGCTGCATTGGAATTGCTTGATAAACATAGGCTTTATTAAATGACTGCATGACAGTAACAGTGATACTGGATTTTTGTATTAACTGTGGCTATTGGAGATTTACAAGGATGGTGAAATCTAGTGTGTGGAGAAATCATTTCATACTGATATTATTCAACAGGGTTATGGGGGTGTTCCATTGCATTGTGACATTGTTTTAACTTTTTATGTTGTGTGTGCAGAAACAATTCATTGGGGATGTGTACTACCTATTTCTGTGCAAGCTCTTGCCTTTGAATGTGCCAGCACATAAACTGCAATCTAGCACGATCTTGCTATGTGTCATTGGAAATGTAGGTGTGCGTGTGTGTGTGTGTGTGTGTGTTGTATGCCAGGTGTTATGCTCTTCCATTCTGTGCTGTAAATAAATTTCTGTGTGGATAGACAAAGTAATGTAAATACAGCAGCTTTGTAAGGTAAAGATTACATTTGTAGACAATACACTGAAAACTAAGTATGCAAGTTAAATCCTTAATTTACAGATGTGGTGTTCATTGGTTTCTATTTTAGTGTTTATAGACAATAAAGTTATTCTCTTCTCATTTCTGATAGATGAGATGACATGTGTAAGCTGCCGTTCTTCAATGCGTAGAAAATAATAAATTTAAATATATTTTTAAATGATCTTTTAAAGTTTGAGTTTCCACTTCAATTCAAAACTGTATGTGAGCTTTGTTTTTAGTCTCTCAAAAGATGCTTTTATTATATATTTGTACCAGAGATTGCCATTTTGGTTTTTTTTTTCATATTTACACAAAATTCTCTCCATATATTGTACAGTCTCAAAGAAAATATCACACCTCTTTTTTATTAATCAAAATAAATGCTTTTACACCCAGACCTTGTATCTGTTCAGTTCCTGTTCTCTTTTGCTTTGTATTTATCGCACCAATTTTCTTTTTACACTGTCCTCTTTACTTTTTTCTCTCACTGCCTCTTGTATAGCTGGTACTATCTCTGTGTACATTTTCTTTGTATTTCTACTACTTCCTTTTGGTGTTTCTTCTGTTTCTCCTACCTCTATTTTTTCCATAATGTCCACCTACAAAACCTCATTCTCCAGCTAACTTTGGTTGATCATTTCTTGAAGTATGCATTCCCAAACCCTCATGATTGGCAGGTCCTAACTATAAAATCACATCTGACTGTCTTCTCAGTCTGATCAAACAACTTTCCCTGAAAAGCTTCCTACAAGTCTTCTACTACTACTACACTGTTTACTTTTTCCAAGCTGGCATTTGTCTTTGCTCTCTTCTGTTGCTGTTCCATCTCACACACCTTCCTCTTAGTTGCCTCCTTGCTAGGAGCAAGATGTGTGCACTTATCTGCATACAATAACTCCATGGGTGCCAATTGTGAGTAGAGGTCCTTTATCTATATACAAAAATTACTCTTATTTACAAAATATTTACTTATTTACAAATATAAAAATCTGTTTACACATATTCATAATTTCCTTTACAACCATGCTACATTTTATCATTAATAGACCCCACTCCTTTTCCCATGATCACCATCTGATTTTACTTAATATTATTATTAAAATCCATTTACCATCAAACATAATTTAATTTATTCTCTCATTCCATATAACATAAAATAACTTTTTATTTCTTTTTTATCATATTATTTAGTTCTATTCTTATAGTATTCATATTTTATTTATTTTAAATTTGTTAACCTGGTTGGTCCAAATGAGCTAAAGCCCATTTTCAGTGGAGACCTGAGGAGAAAAGCTCCAAATACTTATACAATTTTATGAAACTAAGCAAAGTAAAAATGTGTGTGTGTCTTTCGGCTTTTCCCGGTTAGGGGTCGCCACAGCGGAACTCCGGTCCGCTAATGATTGGCAGTAGAGTTTTACATGCTGGCTTGCCGGGCCTAACGCACAACCTTCAACGAAGGAACGCCCATTCACGCATGTCGTCACACAGTAGACGCTTTAACTGAGAATCGAACGGCCAACGTCTAACTGTGAGGCGACAACGCTACCGCAGCACCACCACCGCAGTTCCAAGCAAAGTAAAAATAAAGATACAAAAATAAAACAATAGTGATATATTTCAGTTTGCAAATTTGAGAAATCCAAAACAAATTATAAACATAACTGTGGTAAATACAATAGGCCAACACATGTGAAATAACCTTTTACATGTTTTTATTAAATAAGGAATATGGGGTAAAGCTGTTTAAGCCTTAATCTCCTAAAAATGTTAGCAATAGAAGTAGTATGGGAGGAAATAAGTAGATGAAGGAAGAGGTAAGGGTTTGCAAAGAGTCATGACAAGGACATATCTGCGATTTAACTATAAACAGTTTTTTAGTTCTTTTTAAAACCTACCGGTGTAATGCTTCTATTGCTGAGTGTGAGTTTTGGAGTTTGTTCCAATTATTAGATATTGAATATTTGTATAATACTTTTCAATAGTTTTATTGGGTTTGTATATTTGAAGAAGAAGTTGGTCTGTGTTATGGAGTGGACATATAGGGATATAGTACGATACAAGATTTGCTAGGAATGAGCAGGCTGAGGATTTGTTGAGTGAGAAGTGAGTTATGTGGAGTTGTGAAAGTTGAAGTTGATAAGGGAATTTGAGCCACTGTAGACTCTTTAGTGCAGTGCAGTGGTGAGAGGTATATGATAGGTTTGCAGCAAATTTTGTAATTTTATTGCATGCCTGTTCCAGCTTGGTAATTAAGGAAGACTGTATGTTTCTGAGGATTGAGGCAGCATAGAGAAGGCTTGGAAGTAAGTAGGCTTGAGCCAAGGAATGTCTAGAGTCTAGAGTTAGGAATTTTTTTTTCTTATAAAGGAGACACGGTTTTTGGTTTGATTTTTTAATTGATTGCTGGACATGTTTATTATTATTCCAAGTAGCTTTGTGTGGGATTATACATTAATGATGGTCTTATTTAAGTAAGAGAAGGCAAATCTGGGTTTGAGATTTGAAAGTGATTTTGGGAGAGAGATTAAAAGTTTAGTCTTTTTAGTATTTAAAATAAGCTGATTTTCCATGAGCCATCTTTCAACAGAGATAAAAGAGTTTTGGGTAAGGGTGTGAAGTTGAAAGATACTTTCAAAAGAGGAGATGAGTGTAGAATCATCAGCATACTGAATGAAAGAGTAGTGATAGCAAGACGCTTACAGTTCATTAGTGAAAATGTTGAATAGAAGGGGTCCCAGTATGGAGAACACCTGTATGGATGGGTAGGAAGGCAGAGCAGGAAGAATGCCATCTGACAGATTACAGTCTGTTTGAGAGATAGCTGGAGAGCTATTCAAGAGTGGAAGCTGAGAGATTAAGGTTGCTAACTTGGTTAAGAGTTTAGAATGGGATACCATGTCAAAAGCTTTTGATAGGTCTAAGAATAGACATGAGACAAGTTTGTTATTATAACAGTCTTCAGCTACTGTATGAGTGAAAGATAAAAGAGCTGTAGTAGTACTATGGTTTGGACAGAAACCATGTTGGGTGGGTGTCAGAAGGTTTTCATGGATAAGAAATTTGAGAAGCTGAATGTATATACATTTTCCAGGAGTTTTGAGAGGGTGGCAAGTATAGCTATGGCTCTAAAGTTAGATGGAGCAGTGGAGTTGCCTTCTTTGTGCAGGGGTATTGCATAGAAATATCTCTAGATATCAGGTACAGTAGCTTCATAAATTGATCTATTGATAAGTATCAAAATTGGATATACTGTAGAGTCAGCTGCAAGTCAGATTAAGGGGGTAGATTATCAGTAGGAGAATGTGGTTTGAGATTTTGGAGGAGAGATTTTATATATGTGATGGGTATAGGTTTAAGAGAGAAGAGAGTTTGATTAGAAGGTGTTTTGGAGAGATAGTAGTGTTGAAGGTTCTGATTAGTGTTGGTCAGTTTATGGGCAGTATCAAAAAAATAATGGTTGAGGTTGTCCAGTGCTACCCCCAAATTTATCATACTTATAAAGTTTTATTACTAATATCTCATCTTTCTCATTTATCCACTTTAACACTTTGTACAAATATAATGACAAAGTGTATACCACTGGGTTAATTAACCTTAAACAGCATCCTTCTTTATTTACATACAGAAATCTTTTTACTGGGTTCAATCTAGAACCCCATAGAAATGAAAAAAAAAATGCAACCATTCCTTTTCAAATACTGTTGGCAACATAAACACATCTGATAACTATGCTGTTTTCCCATCAGCACCAAATTTATCAATCATGCCTTTTTTCTGAATGATATTTATATGTTGTCCGGAAGAGGCATGTTTGCCTTATTTCTTCCCTTGTTTTTTTCCATTGAATTTTACATACATCTTTATTCTCAGATTTTATACCTAACAGTGAAATTTAATTCATTATAAAATATATACCTCCAGTCTTTACTACATCACCTAAACCTTTACTTTTCTCTTTATTTAAAGCCACCCCTATCATCTAGACACTAATTTCTGCAAATTATTTTTTTTTACTCTTATTTTTTGCAAGTATTACAATGTCATCTGCATATGTTAACAGAACTGGAATTCTTAATCTTTCAGGTGTTATATACCCCACTTGGTCCATTTTGTAATTTATTTCATATACTATCACTGTGATGACCCCTCTCTGGGTCATTAATCAAAAAGCCTGAATCTTCACCACTGACACTGGAGAGAGACATGCACTTGGAATACAAATGGTTATATTCAGTATTTAAAGATGCAGACCTCTCTGCATCAAGCACAATTTCCCTGAGGAGAACATAGGGAACACACTCAGGCCAGAGTCTGGATTTCTATTGGGAGGGTAGCCTAATGGTTAAGGTATTTGCCTTACAAACACAAGGTACAGGGTTTGAGTCTCACAAGGAATAACTGGCTAGGCTTAAAATGGCTCACAAGGGCAGTTAGCCTAGTACTAATCTATGAACCTATGAACCTATATGTCTGTCTCCCACCAGGTTCCCAATAAGACTCCCTACTGGTACAGTTGGGTCCTCAGCCAAGTGTCCAAGTTAAGTCATCCAACACCATGTCAGTGAACCCAGTGCTTCGTGTCCTTTCCCCAAGTAGCTGACACACATACACATGATTTATTTAATTATATTTAATAATAAGTAATAAAAGCACATGAAAATCCTGAATATATCTTCACTGTAAACCACAGAGTTCAGATCACAGGAAATATTCAAAAGAACATTGATGGACAGACCTCGACAAATGAAAAAAAGTGATGTCTAAACAAAGCTTCAATATATTCCTGACTGAATCTAGGAGAATTACTATTCCCTAATGACTTATGTGATACAGCAATGCACAATAAAGTATGTGAATAGTCTTTCTAGTCAGGTTCCCCAAAACAGAATGCTCCTAACTCAGAGATTACTCCCTGTGAAGTATAATATCTAAGATGGCTTGCAGAATGATCTCATCTGGTCACCTGACTGTAGGTTCTCAAACTATTCCCCTTTGAAGCTGAGACAGGAATTTAGAATAGATGACTACAGTACATATCTAAATGTTTATGGAAGTGCCTGGAGATTCCCCTCTTTTTAATAAGCTAATGAACAAAGAGCTTTTCCAGACACACTGTCTCTTGTCATGTGCAGTACTGTTGGGTGCTGTTTTAATGGTTTAGCAGCTCATTTACATTTCCCGTATTTTTCTTAAAGTAAGCAAGCTAGTTAACCTTAGCTGCCAAAGTATCCTCTACTAAAACTTATACAATAATACATGTACATTTCTTTTCATTCCAGCAGGGTGCACTGTTGATACATTTTAACCCAAGCAAACCTCACAAATAAATTTTCTGCACAAGCATCAGCACAAATCAGTTTTATATACAAATGACATATAATTATTTACAAAATTCCAGCTAGCTTTATTGGCACAAGTCATACATCTACTGCCCTACTTTTCATGGCATGGCTGGCAGTACTTTCTGTTGTCACAATCACATTCATAACTAATGAAAGAGTATAGAACTCATTGGACATCCACATCTTACACCACTCTTCATATGTACCTCTTGGCTTAACCAGCCATTTACAAATATTTTTACTTTATTATTACTATACACTGACATACATAATTTCCTACCTTTCTAACTTATATTCTCTCATTATTACACATAAGATTTCATGTCCAATTTTGTCAAATGCCTTATTAAGGTTGCCTGTCATAATTTTTGCTTCTTCTTTTCTGTTCATAATATAATCCACAGTTTCTCTGTTATTAATAATTCTTGACAGCCCTTCCTCTTTATGCTATATATACTATCTTCCATAATATTTTCTCCTTCAGTTTCAAATCTTTTTTTGTATTATTTTTATAAAAATTTTATTATTATTCAATAGTACTGGTCTCCAGATTTATTTTTAATTTTCTTCTTCCGTATGAATTTAAGTATTCCACTATATATTTCTTTATATATGTAAAACCTTTATTTAGCCATTCATTCAAAATCTCTAAAAAAAAAATTTTACCAGTCCCTCAAAAGCTTTATTCATTTCATACCCTATTCCATCTGAGCCTGCAGCCAAATCTATATTTATGGGTCATAATACTTTATCTAGCTCATTTAGAGAAATTACCTTTTCTTAACTCTTTGTCCTCTTTTTCTGTTAACTTTTATACTTTCCATGTTTTTTACTGCCTTCTTTTTTCTTTGAACATTTCTTGTATATATTGTACTACACCATTCATAATCTTTTCCTGAGATACTTCCATTTCTTTTTTATATTTTTGATTTCTCTCATTACACAACCATCTTCCTTTACTAATCTGCTTAAGTAACTTGATACTTCTCCCCTTTATCCTTGTAAAAATATACATTCACGCATATAACTTTTTTTATATTTTTTCTTGAATTCTTTCATATAATTCTTTCATTGTCACATTTCTGTCATTATGTTATAAATATTCTAATGCATCATTATATGTTATTTTATATTTTCCATTCTTTACTTTTCTCACATGTTATTGCCACTGTAAAAAAAAAAAATTATAATTTCCTTAAATATCATCCAGCATTCAGACCAATTTTTATAAAATATTCTTATAGTAATATATTTCCATAACTGTATTACTAATGTCTTTCTTTCTTAATTCCATGCTTTCTCATGTATCCTTTTTATTCCTTTATCTATTTTTATATATTCCATGTTTTCTTTATCTCTAGTCACAAGTGTATAGACTCGGCTATGCGTGACTGGATTAAAATTGGGTCCTCCAAAAAAAGACAAGCCACCCTGGTAGAGCACAAGTATAAACAGGTTATGTAACAAAAGAGGGAAATTGATGTCTAAGAACAAGAGGAAGCAGATTCAGCAGAGGAAAAATTCCCACTGTAGCTTGAACATGTGAATCAGAAATCTTGTAAAGTCCTCTAAAGCTAATTACAAAGCTAAAATAGCATACCTATCTAAGGATAATCATAAGGCTTCTTTAACTACATCGGAAATCTAAAAGGGAATGCCCAGCTATGAGCTGAACTGGTAGTAGATGGTACCACTCGTACCATACAGGAGGAAATTGCCAACCTGCTAGTTGAGAGATTTGGTGCAAACTTCATCCCCCCTGTCTCCACCAGCCATACCCCAAAGTGTACCTGACATCAGTCCTCTGCCTAGTATCTCTAGAGATTAGGTCATATTTGTGCTCTCCAAGGCCAAATACATGATCTCAATGGGACCAGATAACATCCCAGTTTGCTTATTAAGCAATATAAAACAGGACCTTGTGGACCCACTTGGTGTTTTCTTTAACCATAGCCTGAGAACTGGCTTTATTCCAGCACAGCAATCCCCTTGCACAATGGGGGTCATCAACCAACCCTGGGAACTATAGACCCATAAGTGTAACCAGCCTCTTTTGCAAGGCCATCGAAAGAATCATCATGGACCTTATAAACAAGGACATAGGCAATCTTCAGACTCTAGGCCCAACCCAGTTTGGCTTTGTTAAGGATAGATCATGCTTATTAAACTTAGTAGACTTCTTTGAGAAAGTCAAGCCCTGGATGAAGGAAAGACTGCCTGTCTTGGCTTAGCAAATGGTTTTGACACAATCCCCCACTCAGGTATCATTTTGAAACTCTCCCAGCTGGGGATTAACCCTTACATCATTAGATGGGTAGCCAATTGGCTCACCAACAGAATACTTGTCAAAGTTGGTGACTTCACCTCTGCCAGTAGACCTGTCATCAATGGCTTACCACAGGGATCTGTGCTGGGTTATTTACTGTTTGGAGTTTAATTCTCAGAAGTCCAGGCTAAAGTAGACAGCCTTTCTGTCACTAAGTTCACTGATGATTTGAAACTGGGTGCAATCATTGATTCCCCCAGCAATGTTAACATATTAAAACAGGGGCTAAAACAGACAAGTGACTGGTGCCAAAGCCACAGTGTAAAACTAAATGCAAAAAGTACATTATTAACCACTTTGGCAAAGTGGAATTCCCTGCTAATTACAATATTGACAGCATCCCCCCAGGTTCAAACCCAGTGGTGTGAGATCTGGGAACACAGATAGCAATCTGAACTTTGACCACCAATTTCCTCAGTGGTAAAGAAAGCTTTCTACTTTATGCATCTCATTAGTAAGGGCATGGCATCCAGTTCTAAGGATATTATAACTCCACTGTACTTGACCCTCATCAGAGCATTAATAGAGTGCAATGCTCCCTTCTGCATGTACCTCACCAAATACCTGTAGCAGCTGGAGAGAATACAGAGATTTATCACCAAGAAAATACAGAGACTCCAAGTCATGACTTACTATTGTATAGCCTGCTGAGAGGCAACTTGTGCCAGGCCTACAGGGCAGTCTCTGACCTTGCCCTGATGGAAATGGTGCACATCCACAAGTCAAATGGCACAAGAGTCACTCACTCTAGGGATCTTAAACCAGCCTGTGACATTAACAGAACATGTTGGAAAGACAAATATATCTCCAAGAGATTTCTGCTACTCTGGAATAAACTTCCAATTCACATGAAGCAGAGCTCCTCACTGACCTTATTCAGGTGCAACCAAGACAAATAGATGGGAGACCGCAAATTCACCCTGGGGGTGGCACCCATGTCCCTCATGGACAGGGATAGTCATTGCTGATAATAGACTAACTCTGCAAATTATATCCAGCTAACCAAGGAGAATTGAGGCAATTTGGGATTAACATGGCTAGGGTTGTTAGGGCTCTAGGGCCACTAGCTTAGTAACCTCCTATAAAACTATATTGCAAGATGGTCAGGTAATCCTGTTTAATCTACATCCCCTTCTCCTACAAATAAACCTTCTGATACTATAAAATAATATATTTCACTTCTATACATACCCCTTTTGTAAGTCCATGAATTTTTATCCCAATTTTTTAACTTGTCACACCTTATAACTTCTAACATTTTTCTTATCATTTCCTTTATTTTTACACTTGACTCTCAAACCACAATTAAAGTTTCCTGTTATTATTATATTTATATTTCTCACTACATAGTGTAAAATTTGATGAAATAAGCTTCCACTTTCTTTACAGTTAGTATAAGTATATAATGTTATAATTTGGTATACTTATTCTTTCCATTTTAAATCAACAATGATTAATTTTGCCATTTTTGCTAAAGTTACATCTCTTTGCTGTATTTGTACAGAATGCAGTTATTCCAGAACATTTCTCATTTCCCAACTCCAGATTATTTTTCCTCCCCTTAGTTTCTCTGTAATCTTTCTTGATTTGTTAAAAATCTTGGCTGATAGTATAATTACATCTACATCACATGTACTACACCATTCCAAAATTCATATTCTTCTTACTATAGTCTTAATATTATTCATGTTTACAGAAAGCACTGTAAAACTTTTATTTTCCTTTTAGTTTTCACAAGTCCATAGCTAATTACTAGGCTAACTTTCTTAATAGGCCATTCTAAGCCTGACCAACTTCCTTCCCAAAGGTGAGAATCAAACACAGTGCCTTGTGTATATCAAACACCTTAACTATTATGAAAAAGAATTCGAACCAACGACCAAAAACCAATAAAAAACTTCGTTCCAACACGTTTTTAAGGCTTTATTACACCAACATCCACCAGATTGAGCGCTTTCATCTGCCCTAAGCAGATTTCTTCAGAATCATTCTGAAGAAATCTGCTTAGGGCAGATGAAAGCGCTCAATCTGGTGGATGTTGGTGTAATAAAACCTTAACTATTATACCAAGCCCCAGTCTTTATCTGTATATATTCTTTTTCATGCAGTTCCTTTCTTTTTCTTTTGCATTTAACCCTTTAAATTTTTTTTCTGTTTTGTTTTACCCATTTTACCAATAAAATTGTTTTCCTTTTACTACCTCCCAGTTTGTCTTCTTCATCACTTATTTCAGTAGCTTCTTCTGTCTTCTTTATTATTTTTTCTCATCTATTTTTTCTTCTATTTCTACCACTTCAAAAATGTCTTCTGTGTGTTAATTTTCTTCTCTTTCTTTTTACTTACTGTTATTTTAATTTTTGCAATCCATCCATAAATGTCCAATTTTGTTACATTTATAACATTTAAATTCACATTTTGTGCATCACATCCCATTTCACCACATATATAACATTTTTGTCTGTCACAGTTACTTATCAAATGTTCTTTTCCACAAAATAAACGTTTTGTTTGTCCTCAGTATTTTACAATACCCCTATTCCCCTCCGCATTTATCATGCTTAATATATATATATATATATATATATATATATATATATATATATATATATATATATATATATGTTTTCTCTTTCTATTTTTAACACATTTTTATAATCCTAGCCATCTGTGCATAAACCCCTTTTGTCATAAACTTTTACGATGTCCAGTATTTCTTTACATAAAGCATTCAGATCTCTTTTCAAAGTCTCTCTTTCTACCACTGTTTGAAATTGTACATTGATCTTCATTTTTGATTCCTTGTTAAATGCTTTAATACCATAAAGATTCCATGGGTTACAGTCTTTCTTTTTTCATATTCTCCAAGAAAATTTTTCATTGAAAAAGCAGTCTCAAATATAGTGTCATAAAATGTCTCTTTTTTTTAAAAATAAGAATAAATGCTCTTACCACATGTGCTTTTGCACCCAAGGGAGTTATCAAATTGCCCCACACTTCATATCTGTCCATTTCTTTGTCTTCTTTACTTTGAATCCTTACCATGTACTTCTGTTTTTTTATTTTATTTTGCCTTCTTTTCTGCTATTCCACTTTTGCCTTTTTTATTTTCTGTGTGTATATTTTCTTTTCCATCTCATCACTATACTTTAGGATTGTCTCTGCATCCTCCATTTGTATTTTCTCCATAATGTCCCCCCAGGAAACATCTCCTTCATTTTTTAGTTCACTCTGCACCACCATTTCATTAAGTAAATCATCTTGCAGCCATCCTGACTGGAGCATTGTAATTATATATCCATAATTTGTTGACTCACCTCCATCAAACAGGTTTCCTTGAAACATTTCTCAGAATCCTATACATATTTTCCAGGCTCAATACTTACTTTCTCCTTCATTTCTACTATTTCATCATCTCCTCCTCTCTCCATTGCCTCCCTGTTTCTCCAGGCTACCTCAGTGCCTGGAATGGAAACAAGAAGTGCTCCACCAAAATGGTTACCACTCATAACAATGACAAGTCAGAGTTTTTTATTGATATATACACTACATATTATTTACATATTTATGTCTATTTACCGATCTCCAACCATTATAAACTTTAATTTAAGCAATCCCTCCCCACTCTTTTATCCACAACCAAAACATTATTTTCTCCAAAATCTTTGTCAAAGTCAATTTTCCCTTGTATTTAATTTCATTTTGTCTCTCATTCCATATAGTCTAAGAAACATATTTTCTTCACATATTCCTGTTTTTGTGCACCATAATAACCAAATTCTATTATGTCCATGTTTATTTGCTCAAATATTAACAAACCTTTCACCCTATTATGTTTACATATTTCTTTCCACAAATTATTACTTCATTCACATTTCAAAAACACATAGTCTCAAACTATCCACATTCATTGCATATGCTATTTTGCTTTTTTGTATGGCATATTTGCCTTAACTGGCAATTTTCTAATAGACAATTTCCGTAAAAAATAATTATATTCTTTAATCTTTTTATAGTTATTATATCTCATCAGTATGGCTTTTCTTATGTATTTCTAAATCCTTCCATGGATCAATACAATAAAATGCTTTCATAATACTTGAGTACCATTCGATTTCTCACATATATTCTTTTTTATTTTCCATAACACGATTTTGTTTTGATATTCTTTCATTTCTTTATTCACAGTGCTTTTCCTTCTTTTTTTAACTTCCATTCTTCCCACAGTTCTTTGTATTTATAATATAGTATCATTTCTATTAAGTTTTTATTTTCCTTCATAATTCCTTTTAATACCTTATATAAAATTAAAGATGCTGCGTGTACTATTGGGTTTATTAAACCCAAGCCTCCTTGCTCTTCTTTCATTTATAGAATCTCTCTCTTCACTGGATTCCGTCTAGAGCCCCATATAAAAGAAAATATAATCATCATTAGTTCCTTTTCATACTTAATATGAATTATACAGATGTTAGCAACATAAGCAAATTTTCCTTTTATTATAGTGTTCAAAAATGTGCTTTTTTTCTATATGAAAATCTATATGATTTCCAAAAATTAGTCATATCCTTTACTTTTGACTACATTATCCCATTGCTGTTGTCTGTCCTCATTCCTTCCAAATATTATTCCCAATTTATCTATATATTTTTCATTGAATTCAATACCTTGTATCATACATTCAAAACCAAATCCTTTACTTTTCTCTTTATTTATACTTAAACCATTTTTTTTTAATTTATACTTAATTTTTCATTTGCTTTTTCCATCCATACTTTATTTTTAACAATTAGTACAATATCATCCACATAATTATACATTATTGGCAATTGTACCTCCTTCATCATTTTGTATCCACCACTATTTGTCATTTTATTAATTTCTTTCACTATTATATTCATACCTATTGCAAATATTACACTACTAGCTGGGCAGCCCTGCTTTATTCCACATTCTATTTTTATTTCTTCCCTAATCCAGCCATTTACATTTAGTTTCACATAGTTCCTTTCATAAACAGATTTTATTATTTGTAATATTTTTGCTTATAGTATATGCCAGCAGAATTCACCATAATGATTTCTACAAATATTATCATAGGCTTTACTTATATCTCCTATAATAACCTTTGCTTTTACATTTTTGTTTGATATTATCAACTATTTCTCTTATTATCCATAATAACTCTTCACTTTCTTTTCCTTTTCTTCTGAATACATTTTGGTCATATATATATATATAAATATATATATATATATATATATTAACCATTTTTGTAGTCTCATAAAAATGTTGTAATCCATATTAAAATCAAAGTAAACTTTATTGTCATTTAGAACTATACACATGTAGCCTAAACAAAATTTGGTGCACAGCTCAATTCTTGAGATTACAAAGGAAAGTGAAACAACACATACAAGTACAGGAATGAACATAACTAACAAATACAATACTACTCCCAATACATGCAAGAAAGAGGAGAGACATTTACCAACACTCATATACGAAAATAATATCCTCCTTTGAGTTACATTACCTGTCTTATTTAAAGTAATACAAAACACACTACAGATTGAAATGCCTAAGTTCTTTGTCTAATATTGCACTTGAGTGAGTTAAATAATACTGACTATAGATGTAATAAATAAATATTGCACTTACTAGAATATAAGTAAACATATACTGCAGAAATAAATAAAAAAGTTGACATATGTGTCCAGACCCCTGAGACCTAGTGCCCAAGTTCAGAAGTCTAATCACTGTAGGGTAGAAACTGTTACTGAATCTTGTATTCCTGCAGCAGATGCTGTGATATCTCCTGCCTGATACCAAATACCAGATATTTAAACAGTCCATTTGCAGGATGCGTGTTGTCCTGTATTATTTTGGTGGCCTTTTGGATGTTTCATGCAGAATAAATATCTTGTATTGATGGAGGACTGGAACCTGTTACCATCTCTGCAACCCTCACCACTCTTTGTAACACCTTCTTTTCTGTAAGTATGGTGCTTCCAGCATATAAAGGTATAAATTCTATACACATATTTTTTTCCATCTCACATATGTTACCATAGTTTGGCTTAGTTCCACTATGGTTACATCTAATATTTTAATGCTTTATTGACATAATATGCATATGCCCCAGCATGTTTCTTTCCCCATGTTCCAAACTACACCACCATTCCACAGTTTTTCAGTTTGTGTTCTTTCTTCCTCTGTTAATAATCTGATATCTTCAAAAACAATATGTTCATCTACTTCAGCACACCATTGCAATATACCTATTCTCCTTTTAAGATTTTTCATACTGTTCACACTTAAATCTAATATTTCAGCTTTTAAGAACAGTTAGTGTAATAAAATGTTTATCCCTTTCCTTTCTTATTTTCTCTAAGTATTGTTTTTGAATTTTCTTTTCCTTTCTTTAACTCTTTTCCCCATCAAATGCTTTTTAATTTCTTACTGTGCACCCGTCAGCTTCTTTCTCACTTATTTCCTCTGTTTCTTTTTCCTTGTTACTTCCTTTAACTTCATATATAACCTCTTTATCAGTTACATCTGTTTGTACATTTTCTTGTATAACACATTCTACAATCTCTTTATCCTGAATAACTTCATTTTTTATTTTCTTACACATTAATTTCACATTCTAGCAATGAATGACCAGTATTGCCACATTTTTTGCACTTTAAAGTACATTTTTTGCATTATTCCCTGTTTTACCAAATAAATAATTTTTTTATCATGTTCATTGATTAAATATTTTTTTTTCACAAAAATAACAAGTTTTTGGTTGACCCATGTATTTCACAATACCCTTATTATCATGAACATCAGTGATACTAGGTACGTGCATAACATTATCATTTTCCATTTTCAGTATTGCTCCACATTCCCAGCCCCCAGTCCTCTCTCATCATATATTTTTGTTGTGTCCGTTACTTCTTTACAAATAGTTAACAAATGTTCTTTCAGTTTTTTGCTTCAACTTCAGTTCTAAACTGGATCATTATTCTTTTTTGTTTGTCTGTAAAAAGCTTGCAAGACATACTCTGACCATGGATAAATATTTTTCTTTTGTTCATATGCACCCAAAACATTTTCCATGGTCTGCCTAGTCTGAAATATCAAGTTACAAAAAGTTTCTTTATTAATTAAAATGAATGTACCTCTTTTGCTTTGACACCCAGAGTTGCTATGACAGAGTCCCAAACATTATACCTGTCCAAACTTTCTTCCTTTTTATAGTTCACATGCACTGTACATTTCTTTTTTGTTTCTTTTATGTCTTCTTTGCTCCTTCTGCCACAGTTTGTGCATAAGTTTTTGTCTCTTGAACGTTTTCTGGCACGGTCTCTTCTTCTCCTTTTTTCTTCTATTTTTTCCAAGATGTCACTTCATGAAACTGCTGCTCCACTTTCTGGTTCACTTTGTTTTACCACTTCTTTCAAATAATCATCCCGCAACCCTCCTGAGTGGAGGGTTGTAGTTATGCATTTCTCAGAGGTAACTGTCTCTATTTTAAACAATCTCCACTGAATGCTTTCCTCTAAATCCATCTCTGTTACAGCTATTATCTCCTTTTATTTCAATATCACTGTTTTTCTGTACACATAGCATCATAAAGAACTTCTGGTAGTGATTCTACCATTTCAACTACATTTTCATCAACCTTCACTTCATTTTCAGCCAAAGCTGAATCAACCATATTGTCTTCCTGTTCCTCCCGGCTGCCTCCACACCTGGACAGGAAACCGAAGTCAGGATTTGTAACACACAAATCCTTTCCCTGACTACCAAAAGTAGGGGAAGTTCCCTGATGCACTGGCCTAATTTCCCCTAATAGTATAAATACCACCTTGGGTCACCCCAGAAAAGAGATTTCTAGACTACTGGCACCAACCTGGTCAACAATGGATAAATAAATAAAGTATCAAACCTGTTTATATATTTTTCTCAAGTCTGTTATAGAGTTTGTGCAAATCATTGTCCCTTACTAATTCACAGGCCACTCTCTCTTTAATTTATTGTGTTTCTAATAGGAAACTCTAACCTCAGAACTTGCAAGATCCCGAGTTATCAGTTGTACAAGTGATCACTTGAACATTTTGCCCTCTGAGCATAAGTTTCTCTAAAAATCCAGCTATAAGATGGGCGGCCTTTAAGGGAATTTACAGAGAAATCTGAACTTAACCAGGAAATGATTTTTGGTGACAAGTGTTAGCTTTTGAGAAACTTATAGCTACAAGTTTTTTTTTTCTTTCTATAAAGGCAAATTGAAGTAAAAGAAATAAATAGGATGCAGAAATCATTGGATCTGCTTTTAAACTGTCAGGGATAGAAGTTACCTTTGTATATCAGATAAGCTTATACTATGTCTCCCTATCTTGCTAAGTTTATCAGAACTGGCCATCTGAGAAATTGTACTCACATATTCCCTTAGACCAGTGAAACTTAATATTGCTGATGTATTCAATACGTTTTCTGATTTATTTAATTAAATCTGTTCTAATTCATTGACATTGATAGGCCTATAATTACAGCTACGGAGACCATTAAGAAGCTCAGTCAAATTATCCTTTATAAAAGATTTTCTTCATTCCAGTCTGTTCCCTCCTTTCTAACTTCTACCTATAAAATCATTAATAGAGGCCCATTGCTTTAAATTAAGCATTCAGCTATTTTCTTCCACAAACATTTTCTAAGTAAGGTTACAAACTGTGTTAAAAATCTACCAGTTTACTCTGACCTTCATTTTTACTTAAATCATTCATAATTTATTTATTAATTTTTTATTTAAGATTTGTTAACCGGAAAAGTCTGACTTGGAACAAAGCCAATTTTCAGCGGAGGTCGGGGGAGAAACGCTCCAGATGCATGTCTTTGTAACGTGGGAGGAAACAGGAGTACCAGGAGAAAACCCACACGAATGCAGGGAGGACATGCAGACTCTGCACAGAAGGCACTCCAGCCAAGAATCAAACTAGAGAACCTCTTGCTGTGAGGTGACAATGCTACCACTGCACCACTGCGTTGTCCTAGTTTTTCATAGTCATAATCTTAAACATAATTTGTATCTTTATGAACCTAAAATCTGTAGTCTGATCCCTATATTCAGTACTGATATCAAAATACTTACTGCTATTTAAGCAATAGTTTAAAACGTTTATTTCAGAGATCACTTCTTTCTTTCGTCCATAGGTTCATAGGTTGGTACTAGGTTATCAGCCCTAGGGCCTATACAAGCCTAGCCATAACAATTCCCTGGATATTTCTTCCCACAATATTTACTTCTCTGTACCCCTGTCTAGCAGGGCAATTAAGTATGACTTTTCAGTGTTAATACATGGACTCAGTATCTGAATTAGGAAACACTGTTTTAAGGATCCATAGTGTTGCCAACACAGTTCTTTTATTTCAAGCAAATTATTAACATCTCCTTTAATATAACTGATTATTTTAAATATCAAAATAGGAATGCCTCATAGGTTCATAGGAGGTTACTAAGCTAATGGCCCTAGGGCCTTTACAAGCCTAACCATGTAAAATACCCTGAGTACCCTAGGTGACCACAGTCAGATGATCTTTGTTTGCCAAGCAATACTATGATGAACACTGAGTGCCCCAGTCCATGAGGGCCATAGCTACCACCCCCACGGTGAATTTGTGCTTTCCCATCCAATTGTCAAAGCTGCACTTAGAAGCACAAAACACGAATATAACATAAAAAATTAATATAGCACGAAGACCAGCTCACAGGAACAGACTTCACTTTAATATGAGCGCTTTCATCGGTGTAAAACCATCTGACTTCTTCAGAGTGACTAAACATAAAATATCACTTCCTTTTTATACAGAAAATCAGTCACATGATCCCTAAATAATACATTTCTTAAAAACTTTACATTCAAGTAAAGTGAATTAAAATCCACTACAACACCACAAAACCCTCTTCAATACAATCAAGAATGTTTGTGCAACACAAAATAAATAAAATGTACTATGCAAGTTGGTCATAGCCTGTTCACTGACACAAACCCTGTTTGATACCACTTATTTGAGAAGGTCTTCAAATATGAAAATCTGCCTTTAATTTAAGTAAGCTAGAAATAGCGGTCATATCATTAAGTCCAGGTGGATGTGTGGCATCACATTTCAGTTACTACACTAGTTCCTTGTATTCAAGGAACAATGGGGTGTGTGGGTCCCCCCTTGCCCTGGTTCACTACTTGTTCCAGTGCACTAAATTTAAAGTAGTGGTAGGGGAATTCATGGATATGTTTTGTTAAGGCATTGTTCATGTTGCCTTTTTGTATGTCATATAGGTGTTGGTAAATGGAGCATTTCTCCCCGGGCCTCCGCTGAAAACAGGATCTGTGGAACCTAGTTGGACTTTCCCGGTTAACAAATGTTAAATAAAAATAAATAAATAAATAAAATGCATTTATTAAAAAAGTTAATGGTCTTCCCTATATAAAAATTGTTGCATTGTTGGCAAATAGCAACATAGACCAAGCTTTTGCTTAGACAATTAAAATGCTGTTGTGAAGTCACTTTACCATATAATTTAATGTAAACAGTGTCGTTTTCCATGATGTAAGGACATTGGGAATAATGTCCACATTTTTTCACGTGCCCTTTTTTTACAACACCTTTTTATACTCAAATCTTTTTTGTATATTATCAAAGGTTCCTCCCCAACTTTTTTTGAGGTTTTCTTCGTTATTACTGAAGATTATCCAGTTATTCATAACCACCTCTCTAGTGCTTTCAAAACAGGGGTTGTAGGATAATGTCATGGCATTGGTAAAGGGTGCAACCACATTCCTATTGTTTTCACTTGTCGCTGCTGCTGTTCTCATTTCCAAAAGTGCTGCACTCAATAGGGGGTAGAAATATCTATTTTGTCTCTTTATCATGACTTCATCTAGTACAGGTTCTATAAAATGACTAGGGTATCCTCTATTTAACAACATACTTTTTAAGATTTCCATCTCATTTAGAATCACCCTGTCATCACTAACCATTCTAGCCAGCCTGACAGCCTGCTCCTTGACTAAGGATCTTTCTTTATGCCTAGGATGGCAGCTGTCAAAATGCAATAGAGCATTAGAATAGGTTGGCTTTCTGTATAACCCAGAGGTAAAAGTCTTATTCTCTCTGTCCTTGCAAATGGTAATGTCCAAAAAACTGATTATGTCACTACTGGTAGTCTTGGTAAATTGTAGGAACTGTGTACTTGTGTTTAAAAAAGTGAAAAATTCACCTAACAGTTCCTCAGAGCCTTCACAAAATATTAATATATCATCCAGGAAGCACCCATAGAACTTACAATGTTTAAACAGTTCTGATTTAAAGACAGTAGTAGTCTCCCATTGAGCCAACACAATGCTGGCAAATAGGGGGGCACAAGCCGCCCCCATTGCTGCCCCCATTCTCTGCCAAAACAATTGATTTTCAAAAATAATGAAGTTATTTTTCAAAACAAGTTCCATCAGAGTCCTGAACATCAAAATTCTTGAATGACTGAGCTTAGTGTCGGTACATAAAAAAAAAATCATAAAACATTGTGGTACCTTGTTCATGGGGGATTACTGTAAACAAATCTTTGACATTGACTGTAACCAAAACTAAGTGATCTGAATAATATTCCTTGTGTATTTTCTTTAGACAATTCCAAGAGTCCTTGAATATGTGTGGAAAAAGGTCTAAAGTTACTTTTAGGTTATAATCAATGAATTTAGCCAATGTAAAAGTTTTAGATGCCTTGGCATCAACAGTCAGTCTCATTGGGGGGGGGGTCATTGATGCATTTATGCATCATGGGTATCCCAAAAATAGTTGGCATATGGGGACTTTGCTGTATGAGGAAATGGGATTTGGTGATAGTAATCTGGTTGTCAATTAATAAATCATTTAATATAATGTCAGTATTGCGATATGCAATATTCAGTTCATTCACCAATATCTCTTGTCCCATTTAATTTGTGGATGTGCAGCATATCCATTTAGGGCAAAGTCAGAGACTGCTCTGTAGGCCAGGCTAAAGTCATCTGTCAGTGTCCTGTGCAGTGATAGGACTTTCAGTCTTTCTATGTAGATCATCTCTTGGAGGCTCTAAATTCTCTTGGTTAGAAACTTCTGTGGTCTCTCCAGCTGTTGCAGGTGTCTGTTGAAATACATACAGAATGGAGCATTATATTCAATCAATTGGTCTAATAAGGGTCAAGTACAATGGAGTAATGACCTCCCTGGTCTTGGATACAAAAAGGACACATTGTAAATAAAAATACATAAATCTCCTTACAAACAAGCCCGCTTAATATAAATTTTACAAAATTGAGAAAGATACAATTTTGCAGCTGCACAGACTGCTGATTTTTAATACTACTACATATATATTTTTTCTTTATTCTTACTAAATCTGACTCAGTGCTGATGCTGTTTGTTGCAGTACATCAAGGACTGACATTCTGGCATTTGAAGAAATATTTGTGTAAGTTTCTGATTCAAAGCTGCCACTTAGCTGTCTGGCGGTAGGCACAGCGGGTTAAGGAGCTGTTAATGCGTTGCTTCCTGCTGTCCAGTGGTCCAGGATTTAATTTTCTGAGCCTTCATTTTATCATTCTGTGTGACTCTGAGCAAGTCACTTAGCCAGGCAGCACTCCTGGGCTGAACTTGAAAAAGGTCCATTGAGATCAGTGCTGTAGTCTAGTTATCAAATACAAATAATTTAAAATAAATAAAACATTTATTGGAGCACTCTCTTTTTATCTGTATATATATATATATATATATATATATATATATATATATATATATATACATATTACACTTCCATAAAAGTTAGTACAGCAATGCCATAAATCAGCAGTCTATACTTAAAGTCTGCCTATACCGTGTAACATAACATACTTTGGTTCATCATGTATGTTTCTTTGCATATGACAGGAATCACTCATATTTAAGTCTATTTCCATTAGTTAAAATGTCACCCAGTGTGCAGCTATATTAAAATACTTGTAAAACAATTTTAAATACATTTTGCTTATACAAGATGGCACACCACTATCTAATGTTGAATCAGGAGCTTGTGTTTACTGAGACAATTAAAACAGTTTATGAAAAACTTGCCTAAAATTACAAAAGTGAAACAAAAGTATTTAAACACTAATATATACTAAATATAAGTATAATATTGTCTTTCCCATCTAAGAAGTAACATCACTTCTGTTATCACAGTCAGCCTACTCTTATTGTTAAATTAAGAAAATTAAATGCAAGCATTATATTGGCCAGTTTCTGTAATATAATAAAATTGAAAATACACCCATAACTATCAACTCTATAAATTTTTACAGAATGTCCATATTTTGGCCTCATATTTTTGGTCCATTTTTCATATATTTGTGGTTTTATGGCAAATTAATGGTAAATCATTACAGACTGTAGTTAGAAAATAATGACAGACATTTGAGTTCCAGACTTCATATCCTTCAGAACATCCATGCTAATCCAAAACCTGTTATTCCATTAATTTTCTAAGTTTGTAAGAGCAATATTTAAAAATTGGCCCTATTTTTGAGCCTTTGTCCTACTTTTATTTATGGTTTTGTCCGGATTTCTTGCTCTAAGAGGAAGAAAGGTATGCACATCCCATTTTATGATAACCTGCTGATCAAACCACTTCAGTTGTATTTAAATCTTAGCAAACTAAACCTGAATAATTTTTTTGGTTTCTGTTTGTTTGTGTTGCACAAAGACCCCAGTGCCTCTCCATAAACACCAAGCCTACTTACTCCCCTCCCCAGACTATCTTCAACTAAAGGTAGAGGCCAGCTAGGAGTTTAAAGATTTCTAAGTCTGTATTACTCTACTGCTATGTCCCCATAGCTTTCCCTTCTCTGTGTATGCATGGTAACACTCTATGGGTGAGATGTGCAATAGTCCAACTACACCAGACCACTTCTCTCTTCCAGATTGAGTGAACATTCCCAAGCCACTTTGCCTACACTATGGATGTATTTACATGGTTTCTTCCCTGACATCCAATATGAAACTCCAACCACTTTGTTTCGCCTGTGCATGTGACTATCCCTAAACTGCCCACACCCAAAATGGATGTGACCCTCATCCCTTGCCAGATCCTCTGAAGCCCAAGCTGCTAACTGAACCTGTGTTGTTTGGATCATACCATGGCTTGATCTTTCCACACCACAATGCTAACTTACATATGTGGTATATTCCTATATAGACCCTCTATGTTTCTAGTGAATAGAGTTGTCTTATAGACGAACCTTACTAGACGATTGTCAGCGATAACAAATGAAAATAGTTTCCTGTAACAACATTTTATAGGTATAATTTCTCCAGCCAGTCATTATAAATTAGATAACCTACATTAAGGACCCATTAAGTTAATGTATTAGTAAAGAAATTCCAGCAAAAGAAGTATCCTAATTAAATAGTTGATAGGCTATCCCTTATATTTATGCATGCCAGTCTATTATGAATGAAGATAAAACAAAAGTTCAAGCAGCAAAGGAGTTAGCTGCCAGATGTTGCCAGTTACCCCTTACTGCTGTACCTACACTTCCGAATGATGAAATCATGAGAGCTGACTCAAAATAGGACAGTGAATCTGCAATATTTGCTGACAAAACACAGCTCTCTATTAAACACCTGTTCAAAATTGTGTTTTGATCTAGTAAATGTGACATCTAGAAATCAACTGCAAAATTGTCATTCTCTAAGCTACATGCTGGTTAATTCTGTAATGTGTAACAGTATACAGGAGCAGAGCAACCTAGTTAGTTGCAGAAACAGAGGGAGTTGGCGGTCAAGCAAGTTAACAGGAACACCCCCCCCCACACACACACACACACTTATTACTAAGACTTGCTGTTTTGCAGCATGGAACTAAAAACATGCACAGTGAGTGGGCCTAATCAGTAGATGGGAAAGCCATAGAGCTTACCTGTTAATAGAATATCTAGTTTATCCAAATGTCAGGCAAGGACTGTGTTGCAAACACCTCCTGTCTGTCTGAGACACAGAAAACTGATATTGTAATTGACCTGGATAATTGGTAAGAAGACATCTTTTCATGGCTGTAATGTCTCCATCTGCTTTTCAGATATAATTTGTTGATGTAGCAGAAAGTGTGTAAGCATTTAAAAGGAAGATAAGACATAGGGCAGGATTCAGGAAGGCTTACACGGAGTTTAAGAGTAGTGTAAGCCTCCGTGTAAGCCTCCCGATCCAGGAACAGCCCAAACCTCCGTGTAAGAGACAGCTAACACGTCTCTTACACGGACTGGGAGTAGAAATGCTCAATACCTCATTTGCAGCTCAAAGATATGCAAATGAGGTATTTGAGCGATCCAAGAAGCCTAAACCAGTCCGTGTAATGGACGTGTTAGCTGCAGAAATGCACTCAGCTGACAACTGAGTACATTTCTGCAAAATTGACAACGGAGCTATGTCAGCTCCAAATAAAGGGTGCATATGTTTCATTTAGCATGCCAATGGCCAAATATGTGGCCATTGGCATTAAAAAGTGTTGCAAAAGTATTTTAAATAACTTTTTTTTTTCGTGGGATTTTCATGTGTAACTGCAGCGCACACCCGCGCAAACGGGGTGCGCTGCCTAAAACTGAAAACCGAAGCTTATAAGCTCACAATTGTGGGTTTAATGTATCACATGGAATGACAATGCAGGGACTAGCAGACCAAAAACAATATGGCCTATGTGTAGTGGTTGCCAAGGGGGGGAAGCTCCGTGTAAGAAATGTAACTAAGCATTACTAGGCAATCCTATGTAAATGAGGGTTACAATACTGAATCACACTGCCACATAGGTAATGAGCACTTTCTGAGTAGTGTAAGAGTTACAGAAGGGGGAGGAACAGAGCAAGAGGTAGGTGACATCACGGGGGGGAATGATAGAAATAAATGAATCAGATTGGAGGGCAATGTAACGTGACAGATGACAGACAGACATCAGGGAGAGAGGTGTGTCCCAACAGAACATTACGAAAGTCAAGAAATAGAGGGTGCACACTATCCCTACACTCAAACTTTCTTGATATACGTGCATGCGCGCGTGTGTGCATGTGTAAGGCAGGTTCAACATGTGGGAGCGTGTTGCAAACCATTTACAACGGTTTGCGTGGGCGTGCACGTGTGTAAGGCAGTGTGCACGCGTTTTACCAAGAATCAGCCAAGTTCACACCATGTAAGGATGTGTGCGCGCGTTTAAGTAACTGTGAGCATGCTTAAGCTGGTGTGCACATTGCTCCCCCTCAGGAAACAGGGAGGAAAAAGGAAACGACCAGAATACAGGGAAGCTGCTAGAGGAGACTGCTGAAATTAATTGGTGCGAACAATTGGAAGCAGGCAATTACACAGGCAGACCAGAAGCCCAACCCAGCACTTAAAACATTGCAAACAGCAGTGCAGGGTGTTTCTCACAAGAGATACTGCAAGAAAGTAAGCTATCAGAATTGAAAACTGAAAAAAGCTGAACTCAGAGCAGAAATGCTAGGGGCTGCCATAGCTGTTATAATCAGGCATAGGCGAATTGCTGAGGGTGGTGATAATGCAGATGCTGAGAGACAACCCAGAGTGAGGAGAAGGAGAAGAGTATACAGGCCCAGGGTCACCTACCATGGGTTACATGAGCTGGAGATAGTAGAGCGCTACAGAGTGGACAGAGACCTTCTGCAGCAAATTGTTGAGCTGTGCAGGCCACGCCTCACACACAGAACCAACAGAGGGGAACCCATCCCAGTGGAAACCAAGGTATGTGTTGGCCTAAGAATACTAGCAACAGGTACCTTCCAGAGACCAACTGGTGATATGATGGGGATATCACAGGCATCAGCCTCCAGGGTACTGCACTAGTTCCTGGATGCCATGTCAGCACATGTCGGTGATCATGTATATTTCCCCAATGCCCGTGAGGTATTGGCCAGCAATATGCGTCTCTTCCAGCAAATAGCGGGATACCCTGAGGTACTGGGTGCAATAGACTGCATGCACATACGCATCAAAGCACCAGCCGGTGAGCGGGGTAGAGCCTACATTAACCGCAAGGGATTCCCCTCCATCAACTGCCAGGTCGTGTGTGATGCCCAGGGCATAATAATGAATGTGTGTGCTGGCTGCCCTGGGAGCTACCACGATTCTCACATCTGGCATCTGACGCAGCTGTACCAATCATTTGCCAGTGGGGACTTCCCACACGGACACCTAGTGGGGGATGCAGGTTATGCACTTGAGCCGTGGCTGATGACTCCCATCAGAAATCCACACACACCTGAACAGGAATGCCATAATGAGACACACGCACAAACACGTAATGTCATAGAGCGTGTGTTTGGGCTGCACAAGTCACGGTTCCGGTGTCTGGACACATCTGGTGGAGCCTTGCAGTACACACCAACTACATGTACCCAAATGATCATGATATGTGCTATGCTACATAATATGATCCTGCGGAAATAGCTGCAGCAGGACCATCATAGGGCTGGGCCAAACATACCCCCACCATTGCCAAGGCCACCACAGGCAGAGGGTGACTCGGAGGAGGAACAACCTGACCTTGCCCCAGTAGGCAGAAGGAGGCGTGCCCAGTATGCCCTGGCCTTGGCAAAGAGGCAACGCATAGCACATACACTTGGTCAGTAGGAACACTGGGACTGATACCCGCTCTGACTCACTCATATAGTAACAGGGATGCCTAACATGACACAACCTGCTTCCAAACATGTACAGGGAGTGTAGTATGTGCATCTGACAGAGGCAGCCCTGCAGCACCACCTGAGGCATGAATGCCATGTGTTAAGTAATGTAACACCATGTACCATATGCACACCTGAGGACCCTGACTAACATCCACCCTCACCAATCATAAACCACAAAAACACAAACCCACCTTCATAGGTACCACAAGGGATAGGAACCTAGATGTAATGCTACCCAATGCCAGAAGTATAAACAGCAAGATGCGTGCAGTGTAAACGCACACAGTATAGAGAATGTCGATATCAGTGCTGTAATAGAAAACTGGGTCAAAGCCCACATCAGCACCCTAACACTACCAGGTCACACCTCATACAGTGATGTACATGTGCAAAAACATGGAACAAGCTACAAAACGAGGGTGACTAGCAATAAATGTCATGGATAACCACACTCCCATGTTGGTACAACAACAAGAAGCAACATGGATTAGCCATGGTCAAATACCAATGGCTAAAACTGCCTACTACTATATAGCTTGCTGCAGACCACTGTCCTAATAGCAGGAACCGCACCAGGCCTATGTTCATAGGTTCATAGGTTCATACTAGGCTATCTGCCCTAGGGCATTTATAAGCCTAGCCCAGAGTTTTGTCGCTTCCGCCACCCCTTCAGTTTGAAGGATAATATGCCCATTATTTTGCTGTGCCTCTGTCAAGCAGTGACACTGAGGTTATCCCTGGGGTATACCTGCGATCTTCTATCCATTGGTCAAGATTTCTCTTGAACAAAGCCAGCGAGGTGCTCTGCCTCACATGTACCAGGATGTTGTTCCACAGCATAGGGAGTCTCTGGGTGATGAATCTGTCCCTCCAGCACATCCTATTAATAGCCGTGTTGAGGTTTAAGTCTCTTGCCCTTGTAGTTCTGATGGATTTAGAGGTTTTGAGGTGAAGCATGTTCATCAATTCCGGGTTGGACATGGCCTTGTATGTCAGGCACAGGTCACCTCTGAGCAGACGGTAAGCGACTGAATAGAGCTGGAGTTCCTTCAGTTGGGCAGCATAAGACATATTTTTGAGACCCTTTATCCTTCTGGTGAGGAATTTTTGGGGCCTTTCCAATTGCTGCAGGTGTCGGGTCAGATACATTCCGAATGGGGCATTGTACTCAATCATTGGTCTGATGAGTGATGAGTACAGGGGAACAATGACCTCCCTTGATCTAGATGTGAATCCCTGCATGATCAGGTGGACAATGTAGAAGGTCTTCCTAACAACTTTGGCAACGTGAGTGTCAAACGAAAGGTTACTGTCAACCTGGGTGCCCAGATCCCTGATAACCTCTTCTGTGCTTAGAGGATTGCCACCTATATGGTAACTAGGGGTAACCTTGTTTTTCCCGAAGGGTATGACTATGCATTGTTTAGCGTTTAACTTTAGGCCATGGCTCTGGCACCAGTTATCTGTTTCTATGAGACCCTTCTGAAGGATGTCTGTGTCAGATGGGTTTTCAACTATGGTTCCCAGTTTGCAGTCATCTGCAAACTTTGTCAGCCATAATCCTCCTGTGTTTGCTTGTATTTCTGAAAAGTAGATGCCGAAAAAAAGTGGGCCCAGGACTGAGCCCTGTGGGACACCACTTGTGACAGGCTTGGAGTGTGACATGGCGCCAGCAACTCTGACCCTGTGGGTTCTGTCACTTAGCCAGTTTGCAACCCATCTTGTGACGTATGGGTTTACATTTAAGCTGGTGAGTTTTTCAATGATACCCGAGTGGGGTATTGTGTCGAAAGCCTTTGCCAGGTCAAGGTAGGCTGTGTGGACTGCCTTGCCCTCGTCAATGGCCTTGGTGACTGTTTCAAAAAAGTCAACCAAGTTTAAAAGGCATGATCTGCCCTTGACAAAGCCAAACTGGGTTGGATCCAAAGTCTGCAAGTCCCCTATGTCTTCATTTATGAGTTCCATTATGATCCTCTCCATAGCTTTGCAGACCAGGCTTGTCAAGCTGATGGGACGGTAGTTTCCAGGGTCGCTGGAGGCACCTCCTTTGTGAAGTGGGACCACCGTTGCCGTACGCCACTCCTTGGGTACGTATCCTGAGGTGAGGCTAAGATTAAACAGCTGCCCTAACTGCAGGTTTAATTCCTCATTGAGTTCATGGAGCACACAACCGGGGACACCATCTGGTCCCATGGATGCTGTGTTTTTCGCCTTGGATAGAGCAGTTCTCACCTGAGCATTTCAGATGTTTGAGGGGCTACAATCCTCTGGTATAGATATCTCTCCTTTTGGGGGGGAGAAATCTGCACTGAACCTGTCAGCCAGTATGTTGGCAATGTCTGTAGGTTCAGTGATTTTTACATCATTTTGAACTAATTCTGAGCATATCTGGGAGTTTCCTCCCAGGTTTCTAACATAGCTAAAAAAGGCCTTATGATTGTCTTTTGAGTCCTTAGCGAGTTTTCTCTCAAAATTTGCCTTGGATGATTTTATGGGAGATCTCAGTTTTTTACTTATAATGAGCAGGGGTGTCTTCCCTTCTACGGATTTTGCTCTATCTTGTAGTAGCTCCTTCCTTTTGTTGTAGAGCTTGTTTATGGCTGGGGTCCACCAGACTGGACACTTGCCTTTGGTACAAAGAGTCTTTGTTTTGTATGGGATTGCCTGATCCATGCAGTCCTGGAGGTGCTGGTAGAAGGCATTTGTAAGTGATTCAGCGGCTTGGGTAATGGTTTCCGCTGGCTTGGGGGCCTTGAAAGAGACCACACCAGTCTTTAGAAGTGTGAAGTCGGCTTTTGAGAAGTTCTTCACTGTGGTCTTTTTTATCTGAGGTGGGGGCGGGATGTGGACTTCCAGTGAAATTAGTTTATGATCTGATCTCACCAAATGATGGGTATACTTCTGGTGTTGAACATTGTGACCCCATGTTCGTGATGATGAGATCTAGTATGTTGTCTCCTCTTGTGAGGATGGTGACTAGTTGTTCCATTTCATTTGAGTTTATGAACTCTAGGAACCTTTGGGCTAGAGTGTTGGGGCTTGAGTAGTGATCCCAGTCTATATTTGGATAGTTGAAATCACCCAGTATGATGGTGTTTGGAGATACACTTATCCCCTCCAGTGTTTTCAGGAAAGCTGTGTGAGGTTCCTGAGTTTGAGAGGGTGGCCTGTAACATGCTACAAACTGCAGAGCAGTCTTGCCTACGGTTAATTGCACCTGGATGGTCTCCGATGCATCGTGCGTTGCCACCAACCTTGAGGTGAGGGTGTCCTTGATGAATATGGACACCCACCCTCCTTTCTTGGTGTTGTCCGGATTTTGGGGCCGGAACGCATGATATGAGGTAATACCTGATAGTGCCGGGGTGCTGTCAGGAGCCTTGAACCAGGTTTCAGTCACAGCACAGACATTGATGTTCTCCATACTGGGAAGGGCTTGAAAGTGCATCTTGAGGTTGAGACTTCTGGCATTGAGCAGCATTACCCTTAGTTTTTTTCCTTTTTTGTGTTCTAGGGTGGTAAGTTTAGAATCTGAGCCTTGCCTAAAAAAGGCACAATGGGGGTGGCAAGAGCCTTAGCCAAAATCCAGAAGCCCAGGGGTGACAGGTGCAAGCCGTCCCTTGCGAATCAGCGTGGCTTGTCCAGCATGTCATCCCAGGCAGACAGACATTGGATCCCCTTTGAATGACACCATAGTTTAAGCCAATTATTACAGCTGATCATCTTGTCTCTGTATTGTGGCATCATTCTTGGTGAAGGCAGGATACTGCTCAAGGTCAGGGTCATACCTGCCTGGGCTACATAATCAGAGAGCTCCTCTATGTCTCTTTTCATGTAGTCCAGGGAGGTATGTCTCAGGTCGTTCACACCAGCATGGACAATGACTGAGTCATACTTGTACTTGCAGTTGAGTGACCTGAGTGCTTGCATTATGTGGTGGATTCCAGCCCCCGATAGGCAGCTTACTGTGACCTTCTCCTTACTCAATCTGGTGAGCGGGACGTCAGTGTGTCTGACTATGGAGTCACCTATGACGAGTGTGTCTGGAATTGTGTTTGGCCTTAAGGGCTGTGACTGTTTGGCACACTGACTCTGTGGTCTATGTGTTGCATGTGCTGTGCCCTGTGGAGGCAGTTGTTTGGGTGTCTGCTTTGGTGGCCTCTGCTGTTTTGGTAGATGTCTGATCAGAGCCTCCGAGTATGTCTTTGTGTGTTTATGTGTATGATTTGAAGTTGTGATAGTGCTATGTGAGACTGGGTTTGTGGTGTGTGTGGTTACCTTCTCCTCCTCTCTGGTCTTGCCAGTCCTATGTTGAGAGAGCTCAGCCTCCAGTTTGGCTATATAGTTGCATCTCTCCCATGTATTTGTGTTTTGTGGGAGAAGGAGAGGGTTGTCTGTGTACATGAGGCAATTGTAACATTGCCTCAATATTCCCAGGTTCACCAGCTGAGCAGGAGAGGACACTAGCAACTGATCCCTTGACATGCTAGAAGGAGTAGACAAAAAATGTTGGAATACAGGAAGATATCAAGCCCCCCAAACCACATTATATTGCTTGACTGACAATACCTACACATAAACCATAGTTTCATAGTTTACTACTAGGCTATCTGCCCTAGTGCATTTATAAGCCTAGCCATAGTGATGTGGCTATTGCCACCCCTTATAGTGGTAATAAGTGTACAGAATAGATTCCAAATATTGTGCCTCTGACTTAGTAGTGACACATCATGACCCCCTTACGTAATCGAATAACTTGACTGTGCCTCTGTCTAGTAGTGACATAGGGAGGACACCTGGGGTAAACCTACAATCTCACATGCAGTTGTCCAGATTTCTCTTGAAGAGAGTCAGTGAGGGACTCTGTCTAACATGAACTGGGATACTCTGCTAGAGTGTGAGAAGCCTCTGAGTTATGACTCTGTCCCTCCAGCATGTCCTATACATGTATGTGCTGAGGTTCAAATCTTTAGCTCTCATGGTTCTGGTGGATTTGGATTGCTTGCAGTGGAGCATGTCCACCACATCCTGATTGTATATGGTCTTGTATGTCAGGCATAGGTCACCTGTAAGTATGCGGTATGCCACTGAATAAAGCTGGATTTCCTTTAGTCTGGAAGCATATGACGTGTTGTAGACCCCTGATCTTCTTGGTAAGGTACTTTTGGGGTCTCTCCAGCTATTGCAAGTGCTGGGTGAGGTACATACCAAATGGGGCTTTGTATTCAATCGTGGGCCTGATAAGGGAGAAGTATAGTGGTACAATGACCTCCTTTGATCTGGATGGAAAACCCTTCATGATAAGGTGGGCAAGATAGAAAGTCTTTCTAACCACTTTGGCAACATGGGTGTCAAACGAGATGTCACTATCTACATGTGTCCCCAGGTGTCTGATTTGTTTTCTGTGCTCAGTGGGTTGCTGTCTATGTATTGATTTGTGGGTACTTTGTTCCTCCCAAAGGGGATGACTACACATCAGTTACATTCAGTTTCAGGCCATGATTCCGGCACCAGCTATCTGTCTTTGTGACGGCATTCTGTAGGATGTGTGTGCCGGCTGATGTATTCACTATGGTGCCTAGGTTGCAGTCATCTGCAAACCTTGTCAGCCACAACCCTCCTATGTTTGCTTTCACATCTGAAAAGTAAATGCCAAATAAGAGGGGTCCCAGGACAGATCCTTGTGGGACACCACTTGTGGCTGGCTTTGAATCTGACAAGGCACCTGCAATGTCGACTTTATGGGTTCTGTTTCTAAGCCATTTTGCAACCTATCCTGTGACATATGGTGTTATATTTCAGCTGTTGAGCTTGTCTATGATGCCTGAGTGGGGTATTGTGTCAAAGGCCTTAGCCAAGCGCAGGTAGGCTGTGTGGACCGCATAGCCCTCATCAATGGCCCTACTGACAGTTTCAAAATAGTCAACTAGGTGCAAAAGGCAGGATCTGCCCTGTACAAAGCTGAACTGGGTGGGATCAAGGGTCTGTAGGTCACCAATGTCTCTGTTTAAGAGCTCCTTAATGACTCTTTCCATAGCTTTGCAGACAAGGCTGGTTAAGCTTGTGTGGTGGTAGTTCCCAGGGTCTGTGGAGGCATCTCCTTTGTGGAGTCGGACCACTGTTGCTGTACGCCAGTGTTCAGGTACATATCCTGTAGCAAGGTTAAGGTTAAATAGCATTTGTATATACGGGTTTAGCTCCTTCTGGAGTTCACATAGCATGCAACTGGGGATACCATCAGGTCCCATTGATGCTGTGTTCTTGTCTTTGCTGAGTGCGGCTCTCACATGGACATCTGAGATGACAGTGAGGTTACATTCATCTGTGATAACTATCTTCTGTTGGGGGTGAGGGAGGGGGAAAATTGCACTGAACCTGTCTGCCAGAATGTTGCCAATATCTGTCAGGTCACTGAAATATATGTTGTTGTGTACCATCAGAAACACCTGGCAGACCTATAGTCTCAGGTCCGGGATCTCTTTCCGAACCTTTGTCTGCCTTTCTGACAGAATATTTAAAGCCATTACTGACTATGGTCAGATCACGTATACAAGACACTACACAATTTTTGAATATTATAGAGGATTCTCAACTAGAAGAGGACTGGCTGTTATGCACATTAGATGTATCATCCTTATACACAAGCATTCCACACAAAGCTGGCATTTTGGCAGTGAAGTATTGGTTATATCAATCTAAGTTATATTCCACTGGATTCAATAATTTTTTGATTAAGTTGACGGAATATGTATTACAAAAAAACATCTTCTATTTTGAAGGTAACCCATATTGGCAAATCAAAGGAACAGCAATGGGGGCATCTTTTGCCCCCATCTACGTGGATTTGTTTATGGGATATTACGAACAGGCCTTTATATATGATGTCCAGCGGAATATTCATATTGAGCATATGGATATTTGGCGGAGGTACTTGGATGATTGCTGGTTGGTGTGGCGGGGAGGTTTGGAAGAATTGTCCAAATTCATTGATTACCTATATAACAATCCATTTGACATACGATTCACAGTCAACACTGGGTATCATGAAATTGTTTTTCTGGATGTGGTCATCAAAAGATTACCTGACCACACTCTAGCAACATCAGTACACAGAAAATTCCCACAATATAACACTTTGCTTCATGCTACTAGCTCTCATCCCCGCCACATCATCAGCAATATCCCAAAGTCCCAATATTTGCGGGTAAAAAGAATATACTCCACAGAAGCAGAATATTTTACACAAAAGCAGGAATTAACAGCAAGATTTGTGGACAGAGGATATAATCTAGAACATCTAAACAACACGGCCATCAAAATCCAAACCAGCAGAAGATCAGACCTATTAAAATACAACAAAGCAGAGGATGATGCCACTCAAGACAGACAACCCATCAGATTAGTCACTACTTATGGCAACAACACTTCTTGGTTCAGACAAATTGTTAGTAAACATTGGGACATATTACAATCTAATCCATTTCTCAATGATATTCTCCCTGATACATGTGCTTTTTCGTACCGTAAGGGACACAGTATTCAATCTCATTTAACACATTACAAAAGGTTCACACCAGTAACCAAATTACAAACAACTCTTTTTGGGGATGCTTTGGTGGGTTGTTATCCATGTGGACATTGCAGTGCATGTCAGCATATCTGCAAAAGTAAAGAATTCACTAGTAAAAACACACCTAAGGTCTTTAATATTAACATCTTTGCAAACTGTAGTTCTGATTGGGTTATTTATTTGGCCCAATCCACTTGTTCTGCGTTTTATGTTGGGCAGACTTCTAGACCCATTAGAATAGAATTAGTGAGCATTTAAGCTCCATAAGAAATAGAAGAATCACAAATGCTTTATACAAACATAGTCAACATCACACAGGAGCATCATTTAGGTTTGTCATCATAGACAAAATTCAACATCATAGGAATTTTAAGATGGGTTGGCATACCAAACTCAATAATATGGAAAATAAGTGGATTACCATTCTTGGGGCTTTCTTTAAGCCAGGATTAAATGAATACGAAGTACATGATGGTACTTCCAAAAAACTATGCTAAAACTGGTGGTAAGCCACAGTAGGGTGTGCCACTGAGAGATGGGTAACATATATTAGTTTTATCAATAGACTGTTGTATAACATAAATACTTATGGTCTTAGTCTCAGACTATATCTTAGTCCTACCAGGCATTATTTATTTCAAAAGTCACTTTGGTAATTGAGCCCATGGAATCATGAAAATTTTGCTGTGTACAATATTGTTAAACAAGGAATTTTTATTACTATCTAAATACCTGGTATTTATACATAGTCAAGTTTAAATTGTTAGGATCTTAGTTGTATGTTTGTAAACATGAATGTATTTATGAATTTCTATATATGTTCCAACTTGTAATTGCTATATTATCCACTAAATAAGTTTAGGAGTATACCACTATAATTGAAGGGTATAATAATAGTACCAGGATGTAAAGGTGTTTTGCTTAGTAATTGTTTGGTGAAATTCAAAAATCACATTGAGAAAGGCTACACTAGCCGAAACCTGTCTGTGTAATTGTAAGGAAGGTTGCTTGTCAGCTACCTTTGGATTAATTAAATATTTTAATTTTATTTCTGCTGCTGAGTGTGCTGGTCCCTTTTTGGTTTTCGCATACCATGAACACAGCCGAGTGCTTGGAGTCTGCAATCACAAACAACAAGACACAATGCCATACACCCAGGCATCTGGCATGCTGGACTCCAGCAATTACTAAACCATTGAAGAGAATGAGGAAGCTACCACATGATAGATCAAACATAAAAAGTGAAGTAATCCGTGATCACTAGTATGGCAATAAAATGTGTCCACACACAATCCACTAAGGCCAGGCAAAACAAGTAGAATCTGTGAATCCAGTGGCAATGTGACACCTGTCCCAAGTACACACACAACAACAACTCACCCCAATAAATACAAATGTATGTGATAGACGCAACCAGGTAGCCAAACCGGAGCCTGAGCACCCCCAAATCAGTACTGTCAAAACTAGTCAGGAGGACAAGGTAACCACATACACCACAAATCCAGTCCCACATAGACCTACAACGACTGTAAACCAAACACATAAACACAAAAACATTCCCAGAGGCCCTAATTACAAACACACAACACCAACACAAGCCTCCAAAGCAGACACCCAATAAAACATCCTCCAGACATAGCACATGTAACACATAGTACACAAAGCTGGTGTGCCAAACAGTCACAGGACAGAAGGAGAAACAACATGCCTGATACAGTTGTAATAGGTGACTCCATAGTGAGACATGCTGCTGTCCCAGGGATGGCTTGCACCTGTTACCCATGAGTGTCTGGATATTGCCTAAGGCTTTTGCAACCTACAGAGATCCTTTCGTAGGCAAGGCCGAAAAGACCAACCCACCACCATAGAAAACAAAACTGGAAAGAAACAGAAGGGTAATGCTGATCAATGCCATGTGTAAACCTCAATATGCATGCTCCTGAGGCCCTCCCTAGTATGGAGAACATTGATATCTGTCCAGTGATAGAAACCTGCTGCAAGCCTCATGACAGCACACCAGCACTACCAGGTAATACCACATATCATGTGTTATGGCCACAAAATCTGTAACAAAACATAAAAGGAGGGTGAGTATCCATATTCAGCACAGACACCCATACGTCCAGTTAACTGACAATGCTTATGTCATTGCAGTCCACTCATGTGCAACTAACTGTAGGCAAGACTGCTGTACAGTCTGTAGCATGCTACAGACCACACACTCACACACAGGAACCCCACCCCACTGTCCTGAAGACAGGGGACAGTATGAATGTACCACCAAATACAAAACAAGGTACACACAAATTACCACATAGGTGGTAAACCATTATGTGTGGAAGGAGTAATCAGGGACCTAGTGACACAAGTGGACAGTCACCTGTTATGTGACAGTCACATCACCAATTTGTCTAGGAAGACTGTCTATATTGGACACTGTATCATGAAAGGATTCACATCTACGTCAACAAAGGTCATTGTGCCCCTATACTGTTCCCCTATCAGACCATATTGTAATACAATGCCTCATTTGGGATGTACATTACCTGGCACCTGCAGCAGTTAGAAAGACCTCAAAGGTACCTCAGCAAGAGTCAGAAAGGGTCTCAAATATATCTCATATGCTGCCTGGCTGTAGACACCACAGCTGAATGCAGTCACATACTGCCTACACAGAGGCAGTGTATGTCTGTTGTACAAGTCCATGTCCAACACAGAAGTAATGGACATGCTCCACCCCAGAAAACTCAAAGCCATCGGAGCTGTGTGAGTCAGAGATGTCAACCTTAACACATAATCAAATAGGATGTGCTGGAGGGACAGATACCTAACCCTGAGTCTCTCCACACCCTGGAACAGAATACCACTACATGTTAGGCAGAGCCCCTCACTGACACTCTTCAACAGGATGTTAGCAAAATGGATGGATAATTGTAGATGTACACTGGGGGTCTTTACTGTGTCATGTCCAGACAGAGGCACAGCTAAGTAAATCATAAATGGCCATAATATTCACATAGCAAGGGTGGCAAAAGCCACACACACTGTGGCTAGGCTTACAAATGCCCTAGGGTGGATAGCTTAGTATGAACCTATGAACCTATTATGATACAAATTGTACAGGACACTAAGGATAACCCCAAGGCTGCTGCAACTGATGGTAGTAAGCGTGTTGTGAATTCCTGGATATGCCCTGGATCACACAAATATTACAAACAACATACCAAACACACACACGTATTGCCAACATACATCCTGACAGGTACAGTGCAAACCCCCCTCCCTCATAATGCAAAATATCTTTCCCAGCAGACTGCTGCCTCCCTGACATTATGTCAGCCTTACCACAGGATATGTACCCAAAGAGCAGTGTACAACAACAGTGGTTGTTCTCAAAAAAGGTGTTGCCTGAATGGATACTAAAAACAACCACCACAGAATCCTGAGAAGCTTGGTCTGCACAGCTATGGAAAGGATCAGCATGTACCGCAGACATAACGATATTGGGGATCTATTGACACCCGACCCTACCCAGTGTGGGTTTATGAAGTGCAGACCCCGCCCCTAAACATGTGTAACTCAGTTGAAACAGTAATTGAGGTCACTGATGAGGGCAATGTGGTCCACACAGTGTAGCTGGACCTTGCAAAGCCTTCCATACAATACCCTATGTGTTCAATATAGATATGCTCACCAGCTTATATATACACCCCAATGTCACTAGAGGGGTTGCAAACCAGACCAACGACAGAACTGACATGGTCAGACATGCTGCAGCCATGTCAGACTACAAACCACATATAACAGGTATCCCATAAAGCTTGGTCCTGGGACCTTCCCCGTCTGGTATATATGCCCCATAGGTACAGGCCAACATGTAAGGACTGTGCCTGAACATGTTTGCAGAGGACTACAAACCGCCTAACATATCTGACACTCCAGCTGACACAAGCATCCCACAAAAGGGCCACATAGAAACAGACAACCGGTGCCATAGCCATGTCAGCATGTTAAATGGAGAAAACTGTATAGTCAACCTCTGTGGATATACAGTAAGTGACCACCAATTACCACATAGGTGTTAACCCATTACATACTTAACATGTAATGACAGACCTGGGTACACAAGGTGATAGATATCCTGCATTGGACAAACATGTGGCTGTAGTGTTAACAGAAACAATCCATATACCAACCTAATCATGAAGGTTATGACATCTAGATAAGGGGAGGTCATTGTGGTTCTGCAGTTATCCTTCATCAGTGTTACAAATGACCACAACAGCCCCTGTGGGGTGTACCTCAGCAGACACCTCCATCAGCTGTAAAGTCCACAACAGTACCTCACCAGGAGTATCAAAGAGCTTGAACACATGTAATGTGTTGCCTGATTAAACAGAGTGCAACTCTACACACTGCCATGCTGGCCACCCAGACGCAAGCTGTGCCTGATGTAGAAAGCCATGTCCAAGCTGGAATCAATGAACATGCTGCACCTTGTACAATCTGAATGGCAGTGAGCTATGCACATGAGGGACCTGAACCCCAGCACTGACATACATAGGACAAGCTGTACTGCATTATCCATAACACAGAAGCCACGCCCACGCATGAGTAAACTACCAGTACAGGTTATCCATAGAGTCACTCATTGATTCTCCTCAACAGGAATCTTAATGAGTGGATGGGAGATGGTAGGTTTACCCTGGGTATCAATGTTATGTCACAGGTAGACAGAGGCACAGTATACTAAACAAGACATATGTCATGGCAAACTACACTTACAATGTGTCGAAGGACAAACACACTCTCTGACTAGCATTAGAAATGGCCTAGGGCACATTGGTAGTGTTTGCCAATGTACATCTATGTTGTGGAATACACTACTGATGTTGGATGAGGCTGTTGTAAGTAGTTCATATCTGAACATAATGCAACATGGTCAGATAGGTTCATAGGTTCATAGGTTTATACTAGGCTATCTGCCCTAAGGCAGTTATAAGCCTAGCCCAGAGTTTTGTGGCGTACGCCACCCCTTATATGGAAACAATACTGTGCCCATTAGTTTGTCGTGCCTCTGTCCAGCAGTGACACAGAGACGACCCCCAGGGTAAACCTATGATCTCCCATCCACAGGTCAAGATTCCTCTTGAACAGAGCCAGCGAGGTGCTCTGCCTCACATGGACCGGGATTGTATTCCACAGCATAGGAAGTCTCTGAGTGATAAATCTATCCCTCCAACATGTCCTACTTATATCCCTGCTAAGGTTTAAGTCACTTGCCCTAGTGGTTCTGTTGGATTTGGCGATTTTGAGGTGGAGCATGTCCATTACTTCCTGGTTGGACATGGCCTTGCATGTCAGGCACATGTCACCTCTGAGCAGACGGTATGTGACTGAATAGAGCTGGAGTGTCTTCAATCTGGCAGCATATGACAGATGTTGGAGTCCCTTTATCCTTTTGGTGGGGGACTTTTGGGGTCTCTCCAATTGCTGCAGATGTCGGGTGAGATACATCCAGAATGGGGCATTGTACTCGATCATTGGTCTGATAAGTGAAGAGTACAGAGGAACAATGACCTCACTAGATCTGGATGTGAATCCCTTCATGATCAGGCAGGCAATGTAGAAGGTCTTTCTAACCACTTTAGCAACGTGAGTGTCAGAAGAAAGGCCATTGCCAACCTGGGTCCCCAGGTCCATGATAACCTCCTCTGTGCTTAGAGGATTGCCACCTATATGGTAGCTTGGGGTTACCTTGCTTTTCCCGAAGGGTATGACTATACATGTTTTGGCATTTAACTTCAGGCCATGGCTCTGGCACCAGCTATCAATTTCCGTGAGTCCCTTCTGAAGGATATCCGTGTCTGATGCACTGTCCACTATGGCGCCCAGTTTGCAGTCATCTGCAAACTTTGTCAGCCAAAGTCCTCCCATGTTGGCCTGTACTTCTGAGAAGTAGATGACGAACAATAGGGGGCCAAGGACCGAGCCCTGTGGGACACCACTTGTGACCGGCTTGGAGTCTGAGATAGCGCCAGCAACTCTAACCCTGTGGGTCCTGTCCTTAAGCCAGTTTGCAACCCATCTTGTGACATATGGATTTACATTTAAGTTGGTAGGTTTTTCTACAATACCCGAGTGGGGTATTGTGTCGAAAGCCTTTGCAAGGTCAAGGTAGGCTGTATGGGCTGCCTTTCCCTCATCAATGGCCTTAGTGACTGTTTTGAAGAAGTCGACCAAGTTCAAAAGGCATGATCTGCCCTTGACCAAGCCAAACTGGGACGGGTCCAATGTTTGCATGTCCCCTATATCTTTGTTTATGAGCTCCATTATGATCCTCTCCATAGCTTTGCAGACTAGACTTGTTAAGCTTATGGGGCGGTAATTACCAGGGTCCGTAGAGGCACCGCCTTTGTGCAGATGTGCACAACTGGACCCTAACCAGGCTGTTGTACACACTATGGAAATGTAAAGCAGTGATAGGACTAAAGCCCAGGATACTGTCCACCACAGTGAAAGTACTGAACCACTACACTATACAGTACTACAGTGTTAGGTCAGTATGAACGGATGTTGACAATTGTATGCAAAGTATCCCATGCAAAACCTGCAGGCACAGTATAATCCCTGTTGTGTTCACACAAAAAGCATTTGGACAGTAACTACACAACATGTCACAGAACACACAACCATAAACTGGAGATATTTGTTGAAGGTCACACTCATCCACAAATGTGATGGGCTGCAGAGTTCAACATATGGAAAGCTCACACTGGGCATGCTCACACACTTTGATAAATGAGACATCTTTCACACAACATGCCATGGGAAGGCTGAACTGGGCCATGCTCACACACTTAGTCCAAATGTTCCTCTTAGCAACAGGGAAAACACACCACAGGATGCTCATTCCCCTTTCTAAACACTGATGATGTCAGCACCCTATAAGTATATCAGGAGAAAAGAAATCCCCCACCAATCCGAATAGTGCGCTCTGCTAATGTGTCCATCTCTAGTGTCATAACATAGGTAGGGGTTTGAATCCAGCAAGTGGCAAGTGTGTGTGAAGGGTGTGTGTGTGTGTACGTGTGTATGAAAGGAACATCCCTTTTGGCAACTGTGAAAACACACCACAGGATGCTCATTCCCCTTTCTAAACACTGATGATGTCAGCACCCTATAAGTATATCAGGAGAAAAGGAATCCCCCAGCAATCCGAATAGCGCGCTCTGCTAATGCATACATCTCTAGTGTCATAACATAGTTAGGTAGGGGTTTGAATCCAGCAAGTGGCAAGTGTGTGTGAAGGGGGGTAAGTGTGTGTAAGTGTGTATGAAAGGAACATCCCTTTTGGCAACTGTGAAAACACACCACAGGATGCTCATTCCCCTTTCTAAACACTGATGATGTCAGCACCCTATAAGTATATCAGGAGAAAAAGAATCCCCAAGTAATCTGAATAGTGCACTCTGCTAATGCGTCCGTCTCTAGTGTCATAACATAGTTAGGTAGGGGTTTGAATCCAGCAAGTGGCAAGTGTGTGTGAAGGGGGGTAAGTGTGTGTGTAAGTGTGTATGAAAGGAACATCCCTTTTGGCAACTGTGAAAACACACCACAGGATGCCCATTCCACTTTCTAAACACCGATGATGTCAGCACCCTATAAGTATATCAGGGGAAAAGAAATCTCCCAGTAATGTGAATAGCGCGCTCTGCTAATGCATCCGTCTCCAGTGTCATAACATAGTTAGGTAGGGGTTTGAATCCAGCAAGTGGCAAGTGTGTGTGAAGGGGGGTAAGTGTGTATGAAAGAAACATCCCTTTTGGCAACTGGGAAAACACACTACAGGATGCACATACCCCTTTCTAAACGATATCACAATTATTTATGGCTTTTGATTCCAGACATGTCACGTGTGTTTTGCTCACACAGAATGCCCATGTGTGCGGGTTGTTTCTCACAATAATGCATGACATCGATTAAACCAGTTATGGCAATGCACACATGATGTATGTGTGTGCCAAATACACATATGTACCTGTGACCTTCAGTAGTTACCATGTGTGATGCCTGCCACATGTGAATACATGGTATTTGCTCAGGGTAACATTATGACTGTGGTCTTCTGTGCAGGTGCTGCATGTGGGATGTGTATATACAGTGTGAGATGTAGATGCTATCAACCTAGTAGTGAGGGATACACACCTGGTCTGGGGCATATAGTCTATATGTTGTTGATGAACAGGTGTTGCATGTTTTCACCTGTTGTGGGAGTGGTAAGAAGTTGTTCCATAGCAATGCAGTGACCGCATGCTAAGAACCGTTCAGCTAGGGTGTAGTAGCTACAGTAATTCATTAGCATTCAGTAATATGTCAGCATTCCTGGTGAGGGTCTGATGCCAACCAAGGTCAGGGTTCTACCAGCCTGTGTCACTTGCTCAGTGAGCCCTTCCATGTTCCCTATCATGTATCCCAGTGAGGGACATCACACATCAGCTGTAGTGGCATGGACAATGGCTGAGTCATATGTGTCCATGCATCTGACTGACCTGTATGCTTGTGTTATGTGGTGGACCATAGTGCTCCATGAGCATATCACTGTGACCTTCACCTTGTCCAGCCTGGTGAGCATGACTTCACTGTACTGGACAATAAAAGTACCTAACACAACTGCAGCAGTAGTGTTGTATAGCTGTACAGACTGTGCTTGTTTGGCACACAGGATTTGTGTGCTATGTGTTATGCGTGCTGTGTTCAGGCCTAACGTATGCCTGTGCGCCAGCTGCAGAGGTGTCTGCCACTCAGGTAGGATGCTATCCATAGGCTCCATGAATGGCCCGGTGTGTTTCTGTGCTTGTATTGCTGTCAGTGTAGGTCCACATCAGACTGGTATTGCAGTCACTGTAGTATTTCATGCCACCTGGCAGGTTATGCCAGTACTGGGTTCAGAGTGCTTAGTCCACAGTTTGGCCATGTGTTTCCATGTCATACATGTGTTGTACATCCATGGGTAGGGGATAGGGTTGACTGTGTACATGTGGCAGCTGTGACATTACTACATGACTCACATATTCCACAACTGTACCATAGAGGTGACTGACAACTGACCTTTGCACATGCTACTATAGTATTATAGGTTCATAGGTTCATACTAGGCTATCTGCCAAAGGGCATTTATAAGCCTAGCCCAGAGTTTTGTGGCTTTCGCCACCCCTTTAGTTTGAAGGAAACTATGCCCATTATTTTGCTGTGCCTCTGTCAAGCAGTGACACTGAGGTAATCCCTGGGTTATATCTGCGATCTTCCATCCATTGGTCAAGATTTCTTTTGAACAAGGCCAGCGAGGTGCTGTGCCTCACATGTACCGGGATTTTGTTCCACAGCATAGGAAGTCTCTGGGTGATGAATCTGTCCCTCCAGCATGTCCTATTAATAACCGTGTCAAGGTTTAAGTCTCCCGCTCTTGTAGTTCTGAGGGATCTAGATTTTTTGAGGTGAAGCATGTTCATCAAATCTGGGTTTGATATGGCCTTGTATGTCAGGCACAGGTCACCTCTGAGCAAGCGGTAAGCGACTGAATAGAGCTGGAGTTCTTTCAGTCGGGCAGCATAAGACATATTTTTGAGACCCTTTATCCTTTTGGTGAGGAACGTTTGGGGCCTTTCCAGCTGCTGCAGGTGTCGGGTCAGATACATTCCGAATGGGGCATTGTACTCAATCATTGGTCTGATGAGTGATGAGTACAGGGGGACGATGACCTCCCTTGATCTAGATGTGAATCCCTTCCTGATCAGGTGGGCAATGTAGAAGGTCTTCCTAACTACTTTAGCAACGTGAGTGTCAAACGAAAGGTTACTGTCAACCTGGGTCCCCAGATCCCTGATAACCTCTTCTGTGCTCAGTGGATTGCCACCTATATGGTAGTTAGGGGTAACCTTGTTTTTCCCGAAGGGTATGACTATGCATTTCTTGGTGTTTAACTTTAGGCCATGGATCTGGCACCAGTTATCCGTTTCTGTGAGACCCTTCTGAAGGATATCTGTGTCAGATGTGTTCTCAACTATGGCGCCCAGTTTGCAGTCATCTGCAAACTTTGTCAGCCATAACCCTCCTGTGTTTGCTTGTACTTCTGAAAAGTAGATGCCGAACAAGAGTGGGCCCAGGACTGAGCCCTGTGGGACACCACTTGTGACAGGCTTTGAGTCTGACATGGCGCCAGCAACTCTGACCCTGTGGGTTCTGTCACTTCGCAACCCATCTTGTGATGTATGGGTTTACATTTAAGCTGATGAGTTTTTCAATGATACCTGAGTGGGGTATTGTGTCGAAAGCCTTTGCCAGGTCGAGGTAGGCTGTATGGACTGCCTTTCCCTCATCAATGGCCTTGGTGACTGTTTCAAAAAAGTCAACCAAGTTTAAAAGGCATGATCTGCCTTTGACAAAGCCAAACTGGGTTGGATCCAAAGTCTGCAAGTTCCCTATGTCTTTATTTATGAGTTCCATTATGATCCTCTCCATAGCTTTGCAGATCAGGCTTGTCAAGCTGATGGGATGGTAATTTCCAGGGTCGGTGGAGGCACCGCCTTTGTGAAGTGGGACCACAGTTGCCGTGCGCCACTCCTTGGGTACGTATCCTGAGGTGAGGCTAAGATTAAACAGCTGTCCTAACTGCGGGTTTAATTCCTCATTGAGTTCGTGGAGCACACAGCCGGGGACACCATCGGTCCCATGGATGCTGTGTTTTTTGCCTTGGAGAGAGCAGTTTTCACCTGGGTGTTAGAGATGTTTGAGGGGCTACAGTCCTCTGGTATAGATATCTCTCCTTTTGGGGGGGAGAAGTTTGCACTGAACCTGTCAGCCAGTATGTTGGCAATGTCTGTAGGTTCAGTAATTTTCACATCATTTTGAGCTAATTCTGAGCATATCTGGGAGTTTCCTCCCAGGTTTCTAACATAGCTAAAGAAGGCCTTATGATTGTCTTTTGAGTACTTAGCGATTTTTCTCTCAAAATTTGCCTTGGATGATTTTATGAGAGCTCTTAGTTTTTTACTTATAATGATCAAAAGTGTCTTACCTTTTAAGGATTTTGCTCTATCTAGTAGTAGCGTCCTCCTTTTGTTGTAGAGCTTGTTTATGGCTGGGGTCCACCAGACTGGACGCTTGCCTTTGGTACAAAGAGTCTTTGTTTTGTTTGGGATTGCCTGATCCATGCAGTCCTGTAGGTGCTGGTAGAAGGCATTTGTAAGTAATTCAGCGGCTTGAGTAATGTTTTCCGCCAGCTCGGGGGCCTTAAAGGAGACCACACTAGTCTTTAGAAGTGTGAAGTCGGCTTTTGAGAAGTTCTTCACTGTGGTCTTTTTTTATCTCAGGTGGGGGCGGGATGAGGACCTCCAGTGAGATTAGTTTATGATCTGATCTCACCAGTGAGGGGTATACTTCCGGTGTTGAACATTGTGATCCCATGTTCGTGATGATGAGATCAAGTATGTTTTCACCTCTTGTGGGGATGGTGACTAGTTGTTCCATGGCATTTGAGTTTATGAACTCCAGGAACCTTTGGGCTAGAGTGTTTGGGCTTGAGTAGTGATCCCAGTCTATATTAGGGTAGTTGAAGTCACCTAGTATGATGGTGTTTGGAGATACATTTATCCCCTCCAGTGTTTTCAGGAAAGCTATGTGAGGTTCCTGAGTTTGAGAGGGTGGCCTGTAACATGCTACAATTGCAGAGCCTATGGTTAATTGCACCTGAATGGACTCCGATGCATCGTGCATTGCCACCAACCTTGAGGTGTGGGTGTCCTTGATGAATATGGACACCCCCCCCCCCTCCTTTCTTGGTGTTGTCCGGATTTTGGGGCCGGAACGCATGATATGAGGTAAAACCTGATAGTGCTGGGGTGCTCTCAGGAGCCTTGAACCAGGTTTCAGTCACAGCACAGACATCAATGTTCTCCATACTGAGAAGGGCTTCGAGTGCGTGCATCTTGAGGTTGAGACTTCTGGCATTGAGCAGCATTACCCTTAGTTTTTTTCCTTTTTTTTGTTCTAGGTAGGTTTAGAATTTGAGCCTTGCCGAAAAAAGGCACTATAGGGGTGGCAAGAGCCTTTGCCAATATCCGGAAGCCCAGCGGTGACAGGTGCAAGCCATCCCTTGCGAAGCAGCGTGGCTTGTCCAGCATGTCATCCCAGGCAGACAGACATTGGATCCCCTTTGAATGACACCAGAGTTTAAGCCAATTATTAAAGCTGATCATCTTATCTCTGTATTGTGGCATCATTCTTGGTGAAGGTAGGATACTGCTTAAGGTCAGGGTCATACCTGCCTGGGCTACATAATCAGAGAGCTCCTCGATGTCTCTTTTCATGTAGTCCAAGGAGGTACGTCTCAGGTCGTTTACACCAGCGTGGACAATGACTGAGTCGTACTTGTACCTGCTGTTGAGAGACCTGAGTGCTTGCGTTATGTGGCGGATTCTAGCGCCCGACAGGCAGCTTACTGTGACCTTCTCTTTACTCAATCTGTATTGAGATTACATTGGTGATTAACAGCACATAGGGCCAATGGTGAACAAGATACATAGGTCCATAGGTTCATACTAGGCTATCTGCCCTAGGGCATTTATACATCTAGCCAGAATGTGTGTGGCTTTCACCATGCATTGTAAATCTATTTTGCTATGCCCTTTTCCAAGGTTAGTATACTGTGCCTCTGTCTAACAGTGACACCTAAGTGATACCCAGGGTAAACCTACAATGTCACATCCAGTCATTAATATCCCTCTTGAAGATAGTCACTGAGTGACTCTGCCTAACCTCTGTTGGGATAATATTCCAGAGTGAAGGGAGCCTCTGAGTTATGAATGTGTCCCTCCAGCATGTCCTATGTATATCACTCCTGAAGTTCAAGTCTTTCCAGCGTGTAGCCTGATGGGATCTGGATATTCTGAGGTGCAGCATGGCCATTAAGTCAGGGTTTGACATGGCTTTATATGTCAGGCACAGATTGCCTATGAAGAGGCAGTATGCCACTGAGTAGAGCTGCTGTTTCTTAACCAGTCAGTATGTGGCATCTGTTTGAGCCCTTTGATCCTCTTGTTGAGGTACTTTTGTGGTCTTTCCAGTTGCTGCAGGTGTCTGGTAAGGTGCATGCCGACAGGGGCATTGTAGTCAATTATGGGCATGATGAGGGATGAGTAAAGAGGCACAATGTCCTTCCCTGATCTACATGTGAATCCCTTCATGATGATGTGGCCTATATAAAATGTTTTCCTAACCACTTTGGCCATGTTGTTGTCAAATGAGAGAATGCTATCAACTTGTGTACCCCAAGGTCCATAATTCCTTCGTCTGCACTTAATGGATTAACACATATGTGGTACTTTGTGGTCACTTTGTTTTTGACAAAGGGATGACTATATACTTTTGGCATTCAGCTTGAGGCCATGGCTGTGGCACAAGTCGTGTGTTTCCAAGAGGCCCTTTTGGAGGATGCGTGTGTTAGCTGGAGAGTTGATTATGGCGTCCTGTTTGCAGTCATCTGCGACTTGCTCAGCCACAGTACTTCCATGTTGGCCTGTACCTCTGATAAATATATACTGAACAAGACAGATCCCAGGGCTGAGCCTTGTGGGACACCACTTGTAACTGGTTTTGAGGCTGACATGGCTCCAGCAATTCTAACCATGTGTGTTCTGCCCTTGAGCCACTGTGCAATATCTGTAGTGACATAGGGGTTAATATGTACACTGGTGAGCTTCCCTAAAATGCACAAGTGGGGTATTGTATCAAAGGCTTATGCAAGGTCCAGGTAGGCTGTGTAGACCACCTTCCCCTTGACAGTGGCCTTGGTGACTGTTTCAAAGAAATCAAACAGGTTTGAGAGGCAGGATCTGCCATTAACAAAGCCAAACTGTGTATGATGATGTGTCTATATTTATGAGGTTCATGATGATCCTTGCCATAGCTTTGCAGACCAAGCTATTCAGACATATGGGGCGAATAGTGTCCAGGATCCGTTAAGGCACCACCTGAATGTAGAGGGACCACTGTTGCTGTACGCCACTCTTTGGCCACATATCGTGTAGTAAGGCTGGGATTGAACAGTAGTGTTATGTCTGGGTGTAGCTCTTCTTGGGGTTCATGTAGGACACAGCCTGGGACACTGTCTGGTCCCATTGATGCAGTGTTTATTGCTTTGGAGAGGGCAGCTCTTACCTGAGTATCTGAGATGTCAGGGGGGGCAGCACTCTGCTGGGAGAAATATTTGCCCTTTTGGTGTGGAGGGGGGGAGAAGGTAGCAGTGAACCTGTCCACTAGGATGTTGGCAATGTCTGTGTGTTTGGTATTTCGAGTGACATCTTGGACTACCTCTGAGCATATCTGGGTATTACCACCCAGGTTCCTAACATAACTACAGAAAGCCTTGTGATTATCCTCAGTGTCTTGTGGAATCTTCTCTCAAAGATGGCCTTAGACAATCTTATGAGTGCCTGTAGTTGTCTTCTAATACTCATCAGCGATGCCTTCACATTTTGGGAGTTTGTTGTATCATGTAGTAGCTTCATCCTTCTATTGTATAGTTTGTTTATGGCTGGTGTCCAGCACACAGGACATCTGCCTTTGGAGGATTGGGTCTTGCTTTCATTTGGGATTGCATGATCCATGAATGTGTCCATAGAATGCCTTTATACTGGTATCTGCAGTCTGGTCCATATTTTCAACAGGCCTGGGGGCTTTGAAGGTTTCCACATCATTTATGAGGAGTGTGAACATGCTTGACATGAGTTGTTGACTGTATTCTTCTGTGCAGGGGGTGGCCTTGGGATGTAAATATCCAGTGAGATTAGTTTATGGTCTGATCTTACCAGTGAGGGATACACTACTGGTCTGGAGCATAGAGTCCCCATGTTGGTGATGATCAGGTTCAGTATGTTTTCCCCTCTTGTGTGAGTGGTAACAAGTTGTTCCATAGCATATTGGTATATAAATTCCAGTAATCTGTGGGCTAGGGTGTTGGAGCTACAGTCATGCTCCCAGTCTATGTTTGGGTAGTTTAACCCACCCAATATAATGGTGTATGGACAGACCTACATATTTCCAACTGTTTTCAGGAAGGTCAAGTGCAGTTCTTGTGTTTGTGAGGGTGGTCTGTAGCAGGCTATAACCTGGAAGGCAGTTTTACCCATTGTTACCTGCATATGGATAGTCTCTGATGTTTGGTGCTTTGCCACCAACCTGGAGGTGTGGGTATCTTGGATGAATATCAATACACCCTCCTTTTGTGGTTTTGTGCAAGTTTTGGGCCTGAAAAGCATGGTATGAGGTATAACTTGGTAGTGCTGGAGTGCTGTTGGTAGCCCTGAATCCGGTATCTGTTACTGCACAGATAGTGATGTTCTCCATGCTGAGGAATGTTTTGAGTGTGTGCATCATCAGGTTTAGAGTCCTGCAGTGGCATATATGACTGCTCACGTGGACAGATGCCAGGTAAGTCATATGCAAAGTGTCACAGGCAACGTACATGTGCACAGGAGAAACAGTGACATTCTGTCAAGTGAGACATGAACATACATATAGTAAGCTATGCAGATGTCACTAGGAGTCCACAGAAGCTGTGTAACTCTGCATGGCAGGTCGGATCAGTATTCCAGGGTAACTGCAAGGAAACATGCATGCAAACATAGCTACTGTAAGGTGGGCTGCATGTAGTCCATTGTACAACAAACAAGCTGTACCACTTTCAGTAGGTAACACTGCAAATGCTCACCAGCTGACATATGAATACCTATGTCACCAAAGGTGATACTTACCAGACCATGGGCAGAAATGACATGGCCAGACACGCTGCATCCCACATGAACACATATCTCAAGCAACACAGACCTCACAATGTCAGTGTTCATAACAGGCACAGCCCATAAGGCCAAACACAATGTGTGACACACCTATAATAGGTGATGCCATAGTCAGACACACTGACGTCCCGCCCTCCAGACTGAGCAAGGTGAGGGTCACATTTAGCTACCTGTCGGGTGATAGAATGTGCCACATAACACAAGCACTCAGGTCACTCCACAGCAAGTACAAGTATGAGGCAGTTATTGTCCATGCTGGTGTGAACAACCTGAGACGTACCTCCCTGGACCACATGGAAAGAGACACAGAGGAGCTCTTACATCACCCTCTCAAACTCAGGAATCCCACACAGCCTTCATGATGACACAGGAGAGTATAGATTTCTCTGTAAACACCATCATACTGGGTGACGTCAACTACCCAAACATAGACTGTGAACATTACTCAAGCCACAATACCCAAGCTCTAGGGTTCCCATAGTTCACAAACTCTTTAGCTATGGAACAGGTAGTCAACCTTCCCACAAGAGGGGCAAATATACTAGACCTGATCATCACAAACATGAGTACAAAATGCTCACCACTTGAAGTATATCCCTCATTGTTGCAATCAAACCATATACTAATCACACTGGAGTACTGGATCCCCCACATATGCAAACCTCAAACACATCGATGTGTGTGTGGGAAATGCCCCTATTAGCAACTGTGACAGTACACTACAGGATGCAGATTCCCCTTTTGAAACACTGATGATGTCAGCACTCTATAACTATATTACCTGAATTAAAGTTCTCCCGTAATTCGTATAGCGCGCTCTGCTAATGCGTCTTTCTCCAGTCTCATAACATAGTTTGGTAGGGGTTTGAATCCTGCAAAGGGAATGTATGTGTGTTAGTATGAGTGGGGTTTGTGTGTGTGCATAATGCTGTGAGGGAAAAGTGCCTTTTGCCAACTGGGGGAACACACTACAGGGTGCACATCCCTCTTCCTAAACACAGATGATGTCAGCACCCTCTAAGTACAGCATTAGAAAAGATTTCTCCCACTAATGCAAATAGCACACTCTGCTAATGTGTCTGTCTCTAGTGTCATAACACAGGTAGGGGTTTGAATCTTGCAAATGGAAAGTATGTGTTTTAGTGTGGGTGGGGTTAGTGTGTGTGCACAATGCTGGGGGTGGGATGTGGCTTTTGCCAAATGGGGCTATGCACTGCAGGGTGCACATTTCCCTTAACAAACAGTGATGTTGACAGCACCCTATACAAACAACATGACAACAGACAACTGCTAGTACTCAGTATAGTGCTACATGCTACTGTAACACGCACATGTACCAGAATATACCTAGATAGTGTTTTGAAGCCTGAATGTGGCAAGTGTGTGGATGTGGGATGTTTCTGTGTGTGCATTTCCGTATGGAAAACATGTTTGATGTGGCAATCAGGGTACCACAGTACCTGATGCACATTACACTTTTAAACTAATGAGGTTGCCTGCACCCTGTGAGTACAGGTAGAGAGGAGGAAATCGGTAGTAATCCACATAGTGCACTTTTCAAATGTGTACCTGTCATGTATCAACAGCTACTCATGTAGGGTAATAAATAATGGAAATGGCAGGTGAGCGTGTGCATGTGTGGGGGTAGCAGGGTGTGTGTAAATGCATGTGTGACAGAACAGATATATATAGCTGAATCTACAATACAGCACATGATGCACATTCCCATAGTCAATGGTAGCATGTGATGGTGTGCAGCTGGTACACTTTGGTAAGTAGTATGGGTGCAGATAACAATTCAGGACATTCATACAGTTACTGTAGCAGGAATGCTGGGATATACACACAATCATAGTGGAACAGTGAACAGTTACCAACATGTTACTACTTATACACATCTATGTAGTCACCCTGTGCATCAGCAACGTGTTTACCTTTTCCTGCACTGATGTTGTAGTATGCAGGAGGTGGCAGAGTGTCATCATATGCACAGGGTGTGGGTTAGGTATGCCCAAGCCAGCCACTGGTACCACCAATTGACATGTGTGTGTGTGTATGTGTGTTTGTGAGGGGCAGCAGTACAGGGTGGACCAGTGTTGGTGCAGTGTGTGTGTGTATGTGTTTGCCCTAGGTGTTACATTTCTTCATGTGTGTAAGCACGCACACAGTCCCACATAATGGCTGCCATGTACAGGGTTTTGTGGCCAGCCACAGACTGCACCTGTCAGGTCATCCAGATCAGTGTCTGTGGGCACGGACACTGTACCTGTGCCTGGCAGGGGTGCTACGGACCGTATCCGGTACTAACCCAGACTGGGTACTGTCATCGGAAGCGGGAGTGTGTTGACTGGACACAGATCCCTGTTGGGACTGTCCAGAGCCACGTGCACGTGGTCTCCTGGGGCATCCTGATGACAGCACTGACCCAGCATTGCTGGGGATGGTGCTGGAACTTGAGGTGCGTGAGTGGGCCTGTTGTCGTCCGCGGCCACTGCCAGCTGGTGCTGTTGCCGGCATATGGCCATGTCGACATCGCAAATGCACACCATCGCCCTGGCCCATGGACATCTGGTTGTGGAGCAGCTGTTGTATGTCCCCACAACGTCTGTCAACGGCATCTGTGAAGTTATGAATAGCATTCGCAATGTCACGCATGCCATCTGTCATGGCTGTGCGACATGCTCTCAGCTCCCTCAGACCCTGTCTGGTGTACCTTTCCATACGCGCCTGTGCCTGCATAACAGTCCGAAACATAGTGGAGGTTGACATACCTCCTTGGGCACGTCGGCCAGAGGCAGTACGGCCACGGATGCCCCCACAAGAACCCATGGGCGACTGTCTGCATGGTACCATTGGAGGACCCTGCTCATGGCTGCTTTGTGGGGATGCATGTACCACAGGTACCACATTACCCTGATCTATGCCCAATGCATACTGTCCATCACCTAGGGACAATGGTGACAAAGGATGTAACGGCAGGATGACTGTGCGCATTGAAGGGGTTGACAGCTGTGTACTGTCAATTGGCTGACCAATGGCGGACCCAGACACACCTTCCTGCACCATTATAGACATTTCATCATCATCAGTACCTGGGGCACAAGATTCAGGTTCCCTGCTGCAGGTCACCAGAGCAGCACCAGAATCTATGGGAGGAAAACAGGGAACACAGATTACAGTATCAATACATATTTTACAGTGATGCACTTCAATACTAATGCACACATTCAGAAATGGACACATGCACTCATGGACACACACACACATGCACACATGGGCACAGGCACACTTGCACACATGCACACCCCACAGTACACACACACATCAGTACTGAGTTACACTACTCTTACTAGTGTTAACCTGTGTATTGCAGGTATTATTAAACACACTCACCAGCATGTATACTACAGAGTTACATTACTCTTACTAGTATTATAAATTGTTTTTCAGGTAATGTTAAACACACTCACCAGCATGTATGGCCTGCCTCGTTGCTAGATGGGAGGGACCTGGAAATATGAAGAAAGTAATGTCAGTGGCCACAAGTGTGCCATTTGTTTTGCATATGATACAGTACAGTAGTACACCAGTTCCCTTATACACATCAGCTGCTCATAATGTCAGTATCACACATGCACAATTACATATCATGATGACAGATACATACCACATGCACACCTTATGTGTGCATGAAGTAACAGTGTACAGAACAGTCATGTGTACATACAAGGAGTTAACTCTAATCTCACCCTTACCTCTCTTCAAACAACAACTCAAACTGTACTTCCAAAACCACTGGCTTTGTTCTTGTAGTACTCCAGGCTAACTTCCCTCTCCCACCCTCTCTTTACCTTTAACCCCTCATTGTGCATAAAAACTAGCTTCTACCCTGTTTCTTTTCCCTTGCTGTCCTTCTATGCTCTGACCTACTTCTCCCATCTCTCCCACCTCCTCTTGACTGTCTTCCTTCTTTTCCTCTCTTCTCTTCTTGACTCCTGCCTCTTCCCTATTATTTTATCTTTCATACTCCTACTTCTCTACCCTTCTGAGCTTTAACTGTTATCTATATGGCTTTTGCCTTATTGCATAACCTTTATGTTTTAGGTAAAATTGCTTTGAAACCGACAGAACATTGTGTATGAGTTTAAACTGTTTGAGTTCCTTAAATGTATGTTGATTTTATTAACAAGTTGATTTATATTTCTATTATTTTGTATGTCTTTATTACCAACTTGTCTGTCTGCCTTTATTATGTTATGTGTGGAGCTTTTCTCCCCGGGCCTCTACTGAAAATGGACATATATCCAGCTAGACTAGCCCGGTCAACAAATGTAAAATAAATAACAATTAATAAATAAATATGGCATCTTACCTGCACGCTCGGTGTCTTGCTGCTGTGTGGATCCAACCTCCATCATGATGCACGTCTGATGCTGTTGTTGTTCTGGGGCTGGATCCACAACACTTAGCAGTAGCCCCTCCTGTCTGGTGAGGGGGGGATGTGTGGCCACCCCCCCACCTGTGGCAACCTGTTGCCTGCGGATATCTGCAGCACGCTGGCGGACATTTCTAATCAAATCACTGCAGTGATGTCTCACCTGCTCATATGTCCTTTCATGCATGCCAACATCATTTATCCTGCTGACTAGGTTTTGCCACAGTGCAGACCTCTAGTGCTGATTCTGGATGGTGCGTGAAAACAGCATGTCATAGTCACGCACCAGGCTCTGGTGGATCACTTCGTCCTCTGCAGCAGAGTAAGCAGGGTTCCTTTTCGGAGCCATATCTCCCTGGAAAAGTACACAAACAGGTTATCAGCAGAGTATGTCAGCAATATATGGTACACATTCTATACAGGGAGTATTAAATTGTACTTATTACTGCTTGGTTGTAACTTGATTAAAGTGTAGCTATCATTCTAAGTCTTTTGGATTAAGCACTTGGCCTTCAGACCAGTTGTTTTACATTAGGGAGGTTTGTGGCAAGCACTGTGGTGGCAGGACACATAGCTTTCATCCTTCCAAGTTGGGAACTGCTGATTGAGAGCCCAGTGTCCAAGTGTATTAGTTCTGGTATAAGCAGTTGGCCTTCAGGCCAGTTATTTAACATTAACAAGGTTTGTGGTCTGCACTCTTGTGTGAGAATAGGCTGTACTCTGCCATTCATAGCTGGGAACTTCTAGTTTCAGGTTTATAGTGCCTGCATATTTGAACTGTATCTTACTGACATTGGTACACCTTGTTTGCTGTAGCATACACTACATCCAAGCCTCCTGAATCTAGCTTTGTTTATATGCTTGTTATTTGTTAGCGTGTTATTTCACTGGTACGCTACTTCCACATAATACACAGCTTCTCAGCACTTCTGTGAATCACTACTGATATCTGCACTGCTTACTGTACGTATTTCCTTATTACACTTGACAGCAAGTGACTGCTTGTCGTTTTTGCATTTACTTAATTGTAACACATTGCACTTAAGTTACCTGGCACTTGCTCACTGAAGCTATTATATCAGTCAGCAGTAGTAAGTAATATCAGTACACCCTCACTCCCCACTGGACCTTGTTTTCAATTATTACGGAATTCACAATAGTATTCTAGCATGTCCAAGGGTCAGTTGTCAATCTCCTCTCCAGTCCAGCTGGTGAGTGTGGTAATCCAGAGGCAATGTTATAACAGCCGCATGTACACAGACAACCCCCTCCTCTTAACAACAAATTCAAACACATGTGAGTGATGCAACCATATACCAAACTGGAGGCTAGGCTCTCTACTCAATACTGCCATAACCAGTCAGGTGGAGAAGGAAACCACACTCACTACAATTCCAGTCTCACATAGACCTACCACGACAACAAAACAAACACATAATCACACAAAAACATACTCAGAGGCTCAGAATAAAGAACTGCCTAAGCAGCAGAGACCTCCAAAGCAGACACCCAAGCAACCACTACCACAATAACAAACACGTGCAACACATATCTCACAAAGCCAATGTGCTGAACACTCACAGCCCTTAACAGTAAACAACACACCTCATACACTTGTAATAGGTGCCTCTATCATCAGGCACACTGACATCACGTTCACCAGGCTTAACGAGGAGAGGGTCACAGTGTGCAGCCTGTCGGGCACTACGACCCGCCACATAACACAAACACTCAAGTAACTACAAGGCAAGTAGAAGTATGACTCACTCATTGTCCATGCTGGTGTGAATGACCTGACACATACCTCCCTGGACTACATGACATGAGACAGAAAGGAGCTCTCTGAGCATGTAGCCCAAGACAGTATGACCCTGACCTTGAGTAGCATCTTACCCTCACCAAGAATGATGCCACAATATCAAGGCAAGATGATCACTTTCAACAATTGACTGAAGTACTGGTGTCATTCACAGGTGAGCCAATGCCTGTCAGCTTGGGATGATATGCTGTACAAGCCACGATGCTTTGCTAGGGACAGCTTGCACCTGTCACCCCTGGGCTTTTGGATTTTGGCAAAGGCTCTTGCTACACCCATAGTGCCTTTATTAGGCAAGGCTCATAAGGCAAACCCACATCCATATGTATCACAAAGGATGAGGAACTAAGAGTAATGCTACTCAACACCAGAAGTCTAGACCTCAAGATACATGCACTCAAAACTCTACATAGCATTATGGACATTGATATTTGTGCAGTAACAGACACCTGGTTCAGGTTTCCCAGGAGCACACCAGCACTACCAAGTTATACCTGTTACCATTCTTGTCGGCCCCAACACAAAAGGAGGGGGAGTATCAATATTCATCAAAGATTCCCACACCTCCACATTGGTAGCAAAGTACCACATAGGTGTTAAGCCATTAAGTACAGAAGAAGTAATTGGGAACCTGGGGAACAAACTTGATAGCAATCTGTCATTTGTCAACCACGTGGCCAAAGTGGATTGAAAGACATGTTATATAGCCCAGCTAATCATGAAGGGATTCACATGTACAGCAGGGGAGGTCATCGTGCCTCTTTACTCATCCATCATCAGGCCTATAATTGAGTACAATGCCCCTTTTGGGATGTACCTAACCAGACACTTACAGCAACTGGAAAAACCCCAACAGTACCTCATCAAGAGGATCAAAGGGCTCAAACAGATGCCATATGCTGCCCAGTTAAAGAAAATCCAGCTGGACTCAGTGGCATACTGCCTGTTCAGAGGCAATCTGTGCCTGCCATATACAGCCATGTCCAACCCAGAAGTAATGGACATGCTGCACCTCAGGAAATCAAACTCCCATACGGCCACACGCTCAGGAGACCTGAACCTTAGCACCGACATAAATAGGACATGCTGGAGGGACATATTCTTAACCCAGAGGCTCCCTTCACTCTGTAATGAACTCACAGTACAGGTTAGGCAGAGTCCCTCATTGACTCTCTTCCATAGGAATCTGGATGAGTGGATGGAGATCATAGTTGTACCCCGGGTATCACATCTATGTCACTGTTAGACAGAGTCACAGTATACTAACCTCGGAAAAGGGCATAGCAACATAAATTTTAATTGAGTGGCAAAAGACAAACACATTCTACTAGGCTTATCAATGCCCTAGGGCAAATAGCCTAGTATGAACCTATGAACCTATGTGTACTGCTATAGTACTTCTGCCATATGTTGCATGTGTGTGTGTTGTGGGGATGCACAGGTAATGGCCAGATATTTCTGCACAGGCAACACGTCTGAAACACTCTGGGTGTTCATCCCTACATACTGTATGTGTGTTGACATCCAACCCTGTGATGTGGACACACATTACTCAGCCTGGATATACATATCCCAACAACACCACAAGCACAGTACACTACCTTGCTATGTATGTATGTAATTACACAGTTATTCACTAGTTAGGACTGTGATGCTATCCATGCAGCCCACTGGGCCAGTGGAAGCCACAACACACACTGCTGGCCCCTTTGCAAAAGCTTACCACAGACATTCCACATAGTGCATGTAATGTGCACACACATATCTAACCCAGACCGTATGCACACAACTTATTTATCCTGTCCAGTGGACTACAGATACAGGCACATTGTATAACAATAGCAGGAGGCTACTGCAGCACAGGGCAGATTCACATGAAGGCAAGGCATCTGTGGTCAGCAGTGGTAAGATGCTTCACATTCACCAAATGCACAGATATTGGCAACATTGTTGCAGACAGTTTAGGTGCAGGTACCCCCCCCCCCCCATTCTCGTACACAAGTGGAATTAGTTATCACAGATGACTGTAACCTCCCTATCATCTCACATGTCCAGGTGAGGGCCACCCTCAACATTGCAGAACACACAGCATCACTGTTACAAAATGGTATCCCTGGATGTGTGATACATTCACCCCTAGAGGACATAGCACCACATTACAGACTGATATTAAACCCTGGCCATACTACAGGATATGTACCTGAACAGTGCCATACATACGCAGTGGTCCCACACCAATGAGGAGGAACCTCTACTGACCCTGGGAACTACTGCATCATATGCATAACTGGCCTTGTGTTCTAAGTTGTGGAAGTTTTAAGTATGGACAACATGTACAGCAATATTACATATGTATATATATCAGGACTATGTACACACAACCTATCTCATGGACATACCTATAGATAGTGAACTATGATACATTTGGAGGTTTCACAGTAAACACAGTATTAACCTGCTACTTTGCATTACCTGTGTTTGTGTCAGCTGTTGCTGTGTCAGTGGTGCTACTTGCTGTTTGCTGCTGCTGCTGCTGGTTTTGTTGCTGGCTGTCTTTATTTCTTTTTTTTTCTCTCTCTCTCTCTTTCTCTGTCGGTTTTGTGCAATGAATGTATTGCATGTGTGGAGTGTGAGTACTGGATGCTTTTGTAGGTATCTGCATAGGTCCATGTGATGGCCTCTGCACCAATTGTAAGGCAGCATTTGCTAATTGCATGCAGCCAGTTGTGTACTGATTGCATGTCTCACTGTGATTTCAGGACAGTGCTATAAAAGGGTATGTGAGATAGGCGTTGCCCTTTCAGATTGTAAGGGCGTGGACCATGCTGGTATGCTGTCGACAGTGTTCTGTGAGTGTGAAGGTTAGTATGTCTCTCATGCTTCATGCTGTGTTGTAAATTCAGGTTGCTGCATTTCTCTCACCTGTTCCCTGTAGTGAGTGTGTATGCATACTGACACCTACAACTATATTTCATATGTATTGATATATATATATATGTATATATGTGTACATATACATACTTTCATATATGTACATTAGCTGACATTATTATGTACAAGCTAACAATTAGCAGGGCTGTTTCTGTTAACACTAAACTAGTATGGGAATCCAGTAATTGGGACAGTAAAAGTCTACCTGACATGCTTTGGGTAGTACACATCCTATATTGCCTTTATCTTCATTCCTACTATTACATGTTCTACTTATTTTAGCACTATATTCCTGTATGAGAGTCATGGCTTACTGGTAGGTCATACAGACTAGTGTTACAATGGTCTTGTGGTAGGGCCTACTAGTATGCTTTTATTTTGCTTTCAAATTGAGTACAGGACCTATCAATCAAAGTGCTGGAGCCACCTTTAAGCAGTTAAAGGGGTTAGTAGGTCTCACAGGAGTCAGGCTGTGTTGCAGATTCTGGTTGCTGCATTTATCTTCACTCTTTCCTGTAGTGAGTGTGTATGAATACTGACACCTACCCCTATATTTCATATGTATTAATATATATATATATATATATATATATATATATATATATATATATATACATATATATATATGTATATGTACATATACATACCTTCATATATGTACATTACCTTACATTATTATGTACAAGCTAACAATTAGCAGGGCTGTTTCTGTTAACACTAAACTAGTATGGGAATCCAGTAATTTGGGCATTAAAAATCTACCTGACATGCTTTGGGTAGTACACATCCTATATTGCCTTTATATTGATTCCTACTATTACATGTTATATTTATTTTAGCACTATGTTCTTGTATGAGAGTCATGGCTTAGTGGTAGGTCATACAGGCTAGTGTTACTGAGGTCCTGGGTTCGAAACTGACAGTGGGAATTTATTTTTCTTTCAAAATGAGTACAGGACCTGTCAATCAAAAGTGCCAAAGGCACTTTTAAGCACTTAAAACCAGGTCTGCGCTCGTTTGTGCGGAGCTCACGCATGCGCACTGGCGTTTAGCTCACAAGACACAGACACACGCGCTATTTTCTTTGAAAGAAAAGAAAAAGGGGTGACAGGAAAGTGGTGAAAAAGGGGTCACAAAGAGGGTAAAACAGTAGGGAAATAAGCTTGGAATTTGCAGGAAGGATGTAGGTGAGGCCCATAGCTGCCCATGTCTTTCTCAGCAGCAGCTGTGCATTTGTATGCAATTTGGTGTGACATTTGGAACCTTCCACCCCTGAGAGAGGTGTCCGGACAACATTAATACCTATTGTACAGCCAATTGTAATTAACAGTTTCGATGTCCAGCGGACATGTGTGCAACATGGACAGCTATGTATGGGGCGTAATTTTTTTGTGGGTACAGAGTGCCCTTTTTTTTTTTATCAGGTGAGAGTGGTATGTCAGGTGAGGTAGTCGGTATAGCTGGGGAGGTAGGTTGGGTAGGTTAACAGACAAGACAGACAAGATGCATACAGGGGCGGTGTATGACACATGTGTGGGGGTTACACAATTGACAGGGATGGAGGTTGGGATATCCAGGGCACATGAGCCCACAGATGGCAACAGTGGAACTGATATCCCCACCCATAGGCAGTTGCCACTGTTCCTTCACAGCCCAGGACGGGGCTGTGCTGGGGGCTGTGCAGGCGAGACAACGGGCATGCCCGTAAGCTGTGCCACCCGGTCCTCAAGCTGACGTATGGGCCCAAGAACAGAGTCTTGGATCTCCCTTCGCACCGCAGACCGGACACCTTGGAGGGTGAGTGGACGAGCTCCTCCGGCCACGCTTGCAGAGGGGGGACGGGCCCCATCCCCTGCAGCGCTTCCACCCGAAGGTGGCACAGGGCCACCGGAGGAGGGTCCAGCCTGGGCACTTGTGCCAGGAGCAGTCGCCAGCTGAGGTGGGAGAAGTGGGTCCGCTGGGACCTGCCTTCCCAAGCGTTCTAGGTTTGTGAGTATGTTATGTTAGTTTGGGTTAGTGGCATATTATTCCATTCAGATTAGTTGTAACAGCATGCATTGGTATTCCCATTAAACAAACACCCAGATATTAACACCATTGAACAACTGGCATATCAATATCACATGCATTATTTGAACGGAAATACACAATCAAACAACATGCAGAGTTGATTAATGGCAACAGGCCATCAGGTTTACAGGTATGAACAGGGCACATGCAACAACAAACATGCATATATTTTTGAAACAGGACAAATGTCCATGGTTAATGAAATGTTCACATACCAATATAGTGTGAGTGTTTTAATTTGCAATTATAGGGTGGGGTGGAGAAAGAAAATGATGACACATTCATAAATTATACATTGATATACATTTGTAATAGGAACACAATTAACTTGTGGGTGATAGTTTCAAAATGATTTTTAATTGACTGTCATGCTAGACCTGTTACAGATACATCACTATCCTAGTTATTTTGAATTTGATCAGATACATCATCCTGCTACACTTTGATGACAGAGCAAGGGACAACTATGGATGTTTAGTATGTCAGACAATCATTCATTCTATCTGCAAATTGTTGACTGTCATCACCATATACAGATTTTGGCCTGAACATTCAAGATTCAGACACACTGACATCAGTTTGGGATGTTAAGTTTTAATTCCCACATGCATTTAGTTCTGTACAACCACAGTGATGCCTATATATTCAGGAGTTATTACTACTTTATTCATTGATACATGACCCTTTCTGTCACTCTCACACATCCTGCAATTTCACAGTTCAGGTTGGTACTTCTAGGCTTTGTTCACATATTAGACCTGTGGTGATTCCAACACTTTTCAGCAGCCTCACTTCTGTCATGATAAAGCATTTCAACAGGGGATATATCTCACATGTGATTATCTCAGATTCTGAAGCTGTACTCTTGAGACTACTGCAGGTTATACTACATTTAATTAATGGTGGGACATCTGTATTACAGCACTATTTATTTATATCAATTATATTTCCAGTTACACTTGCATACTGATGAACTTGTTGCAGCCATACCTGCAGACTTTCACTTGTTGCTTGCACATTATATTACTTTTAATCAACACACTGCAGTGTTCTGCTACATGCTACACTATAATATTTATTTACAAGTACTAGGTGGGGTTACTAACCTGCATGGTGGCGCAGCCACACCAGCCTGCGGTCATATGCCCGTCGATTCATAGAGCGGACACCTGCAGCTGTAATAAAAAATGAGTAATATTGGACTACACATCTCCATGGTATCAGCTAGTTGAATTCCTTACATACATAAGTAAAATGTAACTTACTCAGTAGTGGGGCGTTGGGCATATCCTGGGCCTCCTGGATCCATTGGGTCAACTGGTCTTGTTTACGTCGCTTCAGGTCCGCATGGTGGTGACGGACCTGCTCACCAGTACGTGGAATCCCAGTAGCACTAGTGAGATCATGAGCCAACTAGTCCCATGCTTCCGCCCTGTACGCTCCCCATGAGGCCTGGCCCTGCATGAGTTGGGCCTCATGATGGTGAACTAGGAGCCAGACCATGTATCTGGACTCCTCAACGCCCCACCGCTGTGCTCGAAAGCAACGTCCCTCCCCTACTCCACTCATTCTGCCTGCAGGTCTATTCTACAATAGTTTCTGCTGTGTATTCCCGCCTATGGGGCTTATATATGCTGATTTTCCCACACATTTCTATGATTGGCCGTTTTGGAATTGTATCTACTTCACAGAAACTGCTTTATCATGCTCCATTCTGGATTATATCCTATATACATGCTATTTCTGCATTTCTAAGTACTGCTGTCATGGCTTAGTGGTTTAGTACCTTGACTCTAGTGCATGGTATCCTGGGTTCGAATCTGACCACTGATTTTTAATTTTCATGACTGTCTAGAAATGAGTTGAGGACCTGTCAATCAAACATGCCAAAAGCACGTTTAAGCACTTAAAACCAGGTCTGCGCTCATTTGCGCGGTGCTCACGCATGCGCACCGGCGGTTAGAGCTTGTGGGCACGGCGTGCACCTCCGCGCAAATGGTGTGCACTGGGATAAACCTTAATTGGCTAGTAACACACATGTTCAGCTAAGCACAGCTAGTTGCACACAGTTTGAGCCTGTTAAACCGGTGCTTAGCTACGGGCAAGCAATTTGCAGCCTTTGAAACACTACTCAGCTACGGGCACTCTGTCTCACAGCAGCTTAGCTATCACTACATTTCTAAATATTTTTTTTATTGTATTACTTGAAATATATGCTCCATTTCATTCCATTTTAAAAAAGGAAATACTTTTACATTTGTACAATACTGTCAGGGGCCTTTTTAGTGCTTATTTACAAAAAAAAAAAAAAAAGGTTGTTGTGTGGGCTCGAACCTTGCCTGCCTGCTCTTAAGCCGACAACTCTACCGCTATGCTATAACTTCTTGGCTTACTTTGCATATTTAGTTCTTATATCCTTCTCCACTGATTGCTAACTGCAGTTGCGCTAGTAGCACACCCACGCACACGAGCGCACGCAGTAGCAAACATTTACGGGGTTTTAAAAAAAAATAAAACAGTTTTCATTTTCATTTTATAACATCTGCTCACTTTTGACATTGTTGGTCTGTGGGGGCATGTGTTGTGTAGTGTGTTTATTCACATTTCCATGGCCTCTCTCGTGGCTGTTTACTTTCAGCCATTCTAGACTTCCGGGGGCGTGTCTGCTTGCAGGGCTTAGCCTACGGACACGCCCCCTACTGTCTTACACGGATTCAGCATGCTTCATGCACCTCATGCATATGCATGACATAGTGTTACAGCCACTCGGTGCTAAATTACTGTCTTCACTTAGATATTGAGATAGAGGCCTGAGTAACCATACACAAGTCATATCTGCCCACAAAATGAATGCTGCTTATTGAAATGAAAGTTTCATGTCAAGTTCCATGCTAAGAACTCATGACTCAGTGCCCATGGGTGTAACCCTGATAGTCTCAGGAAGTCGGATGTTTCTCTGTATCATCTGAATTAATTGCCTTAATGGCATTTTTCATTTTGCATTCAGCACTTTTGGTGGGGTCCAGTGGTAGCTTTATAACTTCTTACTGCTATAGCCCATTCCACATCCTGGAAGTCTCAGTAGAAATTATCTTATACTGTCTTATTGCCCAGAAAACAAAACTGTAAAATCTTGTGTTCCCTCTTCAGCAGTGACCATCAGAGTGAATGGAAACCTCATGGTGTATTTTAATTGCTATGTCTTCACAATAGCTAACACTGAGTAAAGGAATTGCCACTGTTCCCATATGTATAGAGAGAAATTTTATCAACAGTAAATCTGTGGCCCTGAAAGGTAAAATGTTAGGCATAGCAGGCTGATTACACAGTATCCTTGTTTTGCTGAAGAGAGAAAGCATAACAATACAGAGTTGTTTTAAATCAACAGGTAAATGAATTGGACTTTGGAGAAAGCAAATGGTTGGTACATTCAAGCTGCATGACTCTGAAATCTATTGTAGTATGTCTTGGCACTCTGAGTTTACTGGAACCTGAAAAACATTAGCATTCAAAAACAATTGAAATATTCCAGATAATCTAATTTTAAGGGCAGAGTCTGGTTTTGTTTTGTAAGGATCATCATTTGCAGTACAACTTCTCTCATTCCGACTCATCTTCCTCACTGAAATCTAGTACATCTTTGTGCTTCTGTGATAAGCAGATAGGATTACCTTTTACTAATTGTGCTGTTTAGGGGTGACTGCTTTAAAATGAAGGATCACGTATAGCAGCGCAACATTGGCTGGGGGTGCTAGTCCTTCAGAGCTCATTGCAGCTGCTGACAACAGGGCCTGCAAGTAGCACAGTTTGTTGTTTGATAACTTTGGAGGGGAATTTATTCAATAGCAACTTAGAAACCTTCTTTTTCATTCTAAGCAATGTCAGAGATTAGACCAGAGATTCTGATGCACTGCTTGGTGCATGGAATGTATTTACTGCTTAATTTTATATACTAATTAAGGACCAAGGACACAAAGCTCTACTGAAAGATATTTCTACTTTGCTACCATAACCAGAAGTTGCATTCCAGATTTTTTCCCATAACTTTTCCGTTGTATTTGAAGAAAAAATTTACTACCGCCTTTATGTTTGGTAACTTTTTTTCTCAAAGCTTATTTGACATTTTAGTATTTCTGTTTTTGGGTATTTGTATTTATTTATATTATTTTATTTTGCTAAAGATAACTTTAACTTGTGTTTTCTTTTGTAGAGTATATAGTGCTTTATTTATTCAGTTATAAAGTTTGCTGATTTTATAGCTGCTGGAATAGGATTATTTTGAATTTTACTTTTTTATTTGTATGCTATTAAAACTGGCTTGACTTTATACTTATTCGTTATATGATAGAAATGATCCTGTACCTCAGCTTTTGTTTTTGTATATATGCCATGTAATACATTTCAGGCATACCTTACACTCACCTTTGGTGCTAGAAGATCGAGGGGTTGTGGGCTCTATTCCCAGACCAGGTACATGGATTTATTTCTAACACTGACACAGCAATGCAGCATAAGGGAGTTGCTGCATTCTTAAGTGTACCATTTTTCAGATGAGACTTTAAACCAAGGTCTTATTTGCTTGAATTGTTGTAGCTTAGGTAAATATAAATGATTCAGTGGCACTTCCTGACAAAAGTAGGGGAAGTTCCCCGATATACTAGCCAAATTTATCCTAGTCAATGTAAATTCTTCCTTGGATTTCCTCTGAAAAGAAAAGACTGGACTAGTGGGACTAAGCTGATCAACAAAGAGAAACTAAATAAATAAATGTACACGCTATCAGTATTTTTATCATAATTACCATTGTGAAATGTTATCATATGTAGTTAATGGTTTATTTCTTTTTTGCACAAAACCAATTGTAATTGTATTATGGTTGCATGTAATAATCTCTGGGAAACCTACCTTATTACCGACCATAATGATTAAGATATTATTACCCTTTGGATTCTCTACAACCCATCCCAGGTTATTTTTACTAATGAAATCTAGTAATAAATTGGTGTGTATATTACTTAAACAGTAGCTTGACTATTGATTTGCATAGTTGAAGTCCCTTAATAACACTATTTAATTTATGTTTATGTTCTGCAGTTTCTGTAGGAATATTCTTCTCCTATTCATCAGGAAATATGGAAGAGGCCTGTAAAGTATCTTTGTTACTATTATTTGTAACATTAGTGGATTTTATCACTGTTTTGTAGGTTCTAGCCTGAATTTCAAGTTATCTCTTATGAAGACCAAGACACAACACTTGAAGACTATAAAGTTGTTCAGTCTTCTAAATTTTTATACACTGTTCTCAAACTTGAACCAACAGCCAGAGCTTTAGTTGAACCCACTCTCACCAAGCCTATGGGAACATTATTGATGGGTATGGGAAAAAGTTTATACTTTTGCAACATTGATTTTCATAATTTTAAATTGTTAGGCTCTCTTTCACAACAGATTGTTTCAGAAAAAGGGGTTCTGAAAATCATTCAAGTTTGTAGATGACAGTGGAAGGCAATTCCTATTTTCCAGGGGATTAATCCTCATCCTCCAGATCGGACTCTGGTGTCCACCTCCTCTTCCTTACATGCTGTCCAAAGTAGTGATAAAACCACCTCCTCCTTCCCAGGTTAGGGAAGGGCTTTTATTCAAGAATATTCTTTGTGGCAAAGAAAGAAAGTGTTTGCAAACCAGTTCTGCATCTTTTTTTCTTAAACCTGTGATAGCGCTCAAATTTAGAATGATGTCACTTCACAATTGGATGCCTCTTCTTTGTCTTTCAAGTTTCTTGGTAACACTATATTTAAAAGACATTTATCATCACATCCCTTTGCATCCTGACATCAGACGATTCTTAAGGCTTTGTGTGTTTGAATCACTATCAGTTCTCTGTCTTACCCTTTGGATTATCCACTACACCAGGACTGTGTCTATTTCCAGTTATACCTCATTGCAGACTACAGGGCATCCACATTTTTCCAAATTTAGATGGCTTGCTTATATTTACACAATCTTTTTCAAAGTGTCATGAATCTCTCTCATGGTCTCTTAGACAAGCTGTGATTCCAAGAGGATATTCAGAAGTCTTTCTTGAATCCCTCACTCAGGATTGTGCCCCTGGGATGTCAACTAGACTCCTCAATTCTAAGAGCTTTTCTTCCACAGGTAAAAATAGATCTTTGTTTAGATCTATTTCTAAGATTTTCCACTCAGACTTCAGTCACTGCATGGGGATAACTCAGGATTTTGGGTCTCATGGCATCTATGATTCTCATAATACCCTTGGCTAGACTCTGCATGAGAAAGATACAGTGATATCTGAAATCTCTTTGTTCTAGAATAAACACACTTTATCTTTTCAAATCCAGTGCTGAGGTTGTCAGTAAATAAATATTTTGTGGGGATAACATATTACATTAAATCCAGATCTGCCTTTCTTCCTCCTTGCTCCAAAGCAGTCAGTCATCATAGATGCTTCAGACTTTGCTTGGAGAGCAGATTCAGGAGGGATAAAAGTGCAAGGTGTATGGGACACCAAGGACAGATGCAAGCACATAAATATAAAGGGGATGCTTGCCCTGATCAAGGCATTCAACTCTCCGAATCATCTTTGGCCCCTGGGACCTCTTCAAGGAGTTACAGACAATACCACTGTCATGTGATACATCGGCAAGCAAGGTGGAAGCAGGTAATACCTCTTCACAGACTGGCTGTGTTAGTTTGATATATAGCTTCATGAACATTTCTCACTCTAAGTATCCTACATTCGATCAGAGCAAAACTGTCATCCCGACAAGCTGACCAGGATCAGAGCAGAACTTCATGAATGGAAACATGATCAGGGGATTTTTCAAGATTGCTCTATCTTTGGGGAGGTCCTCAAGTAGATCTTTTTCCCTCCTATCTGAACAACCAACTGGCAAGAATCTTTTTCAGGACTCCATGCAAGATGGCCTGGAAGACAGATAACTTTTCTTTTCCTTATACAGGAATGTTGTATGCTTTTCCACCCTTTCCATTAATATCCAGGGTACTTCCGAAGATTCAGAAGGAATTCCCCAAGACCATTATGGTGACTTCCTCCTGACCCAGGCAACCACGGTTTTCCTTTCTTTTGGAAATGGCTAGGGGCAATTACCACAAGCTTCCTCACATACTGGTATACTCACAGAAGAACAGGGATGTTTTTTACACCCTTTGATACACCCCAGCATCAGTCATCTTCAATTGACTGGCTGGATAATAGGACCTTAATTCCTTTTAGGCACCTGTTTACAAAGTACTTGCAGCAGGTACTAGCACTATTGGAGGCAAGAAAGCCTGCCCCTAGGAAATCATATATTAGCAAATGGAAAAGGTTTTCTAATCAGTGCCAACAACATAACCAGCACCAATTCAGAGCTAGTTATTCCCTGGTTTTATAACATTTGTATGAGTTACTGTCCTATGACTTTTCGTATTCCTCTATCAAGGTTCATTTATAGGCCATTTCAACATATCTGTCTGTGATCTTCCTTTTTCAATGTAGGCTCATGTCAAAATGTTCTTAAAAGGGGTTATGAAAAAGAGGCCTCCAAGAAAACTAGTGACCCCTCCTTGGGATCTTAATTTTGTGTTAGAGAAGCTAACACTTGCTCCATTTAAACCAGCTAATCTGGCTGACTTAAGGTTCTTAATGTGGAAAACAATTCTGTTGATTGCTCTGGCCTCTGCAAAAAAAGATATCCAAGTTGCAAGCTTCTATTGTTAGTCAACCAGATCTTATTTTCCACAGTAACTGGGTTTCTTTGAGAACTAATCCTTCTTTCATGCCTAAAATGGTATCCACGTTAACTTTATGCCAGACTATCCATTCTCCATTTTCTTTCTTGAATCTCAAAATGAGGGAGAAAAAATACATCATACATTGGATCTCCACAGACAATTCTAGTACCATTTTGACAAAGCTAAGTCTTTGGATCAGTTGTTCATTTCTTGTGAATGTAAGAAGGGACAACCTGTGTCAAAATTTCCAAATGGTTGTCTAAGACTATTAACTTTTGTTATATGTACCATGACAAAACTATTCAAGGCATGATCAAGACCCAGTCTACCAGGGCCTTGGCCTCATCTATGGCTTTTGGAAAGGTTTGGATTCTAGTAGTATTCTAGAACTGCTGCCTAGTTCTCTGTACATACTTTTACAAAGCACTGTATGCTTGATTTTTTCTCTAGGTCCATATCAAGCTTTGCATGGACTATTCTCCAGGGGCTCCTGGACTATTCACCATCCACCTCCCAAATGTAGTTACCTAAGATAATCTACCGATATAGCTAAGGCTACAGTAGCAGAGATCAATATGTGATGAATATAGTACAGTTGTGTAAGTTGAACTTTCTGTAACAGTAGGTGTTTGAATGGTCATTGCTGCAGTAGTCAGTCTCTTCCTCAATCCTGCTAGCATTTTTGTTGCATTTTTTATGCCGGGGTGTGGACATTTATTTATTTTTTTGTTCCTAGCATTTTCCTTTCAGGGCTCAGCCTCCCTCTCTCTCTGCTGGCAAGAAATCTTTGAAGGACTTTGTACCCAAACTTGTCTTTTAGTCAGCTCATCCCAATATGCTTGACAGTTTGGACCAAAAGCTTTGACACAGTTCTTAACTTAGGCATAGTAGAAAAGCTAAATGGATTTGGAATAAACAACTAATTCACCTACTAAATCGCCAACTCACTCACAAATAGGATACAGATAATCAAAACAGGAAGTTCCCACCACAAAGAGACCAGTCACCACTGGAGTCTCCCAGGTTTATATGCTGGGACCTCTCCTGTTTGTTATCTACTTTTCTAAAGTAAATCCAATACCGAAGGGCTTTGTTGGACTAAGTTTGCAGATGACTGCAGTCTAGCAGCAATTACTGAATCCCCAAATGACATGCAGGAGGGTTTGCCCCAAATAAATAAGTGGTTCCAAAATCATGGTCTGAACTAAATGCCAAAAAATGCATTACTGTATTTTTCATGAAGTCATCTAACCCAGGGAACTACCACATTGACAATACACCCCTAAGAGTAAACCCATTTGTTTGTGACTTGGAAACTTATTTGGCCAGTGATCTAACTTTTGACCAACATGTGTCCGTAGTTGTAAGAAAGTCCTTCTATATTGCAGATTATAAACAAAGGGACTGTGTCTAAATCTAGGGATGTAATTGTCCCACTTTATTCAGCCTTCATTAGGCAATTCATTAAATGCAGTGCTCCCTGTCCAGACACATGTAGCAACTGGAATGCCTACCGAAATACCTTACTAAAAGGATATAAGGCCTAAACAACATATCCAACATGGAGCAACTCAAAGACCTGTCACTATACTCTGTGTCCTACAGACTGCTAAGAGGTGACCTGTGTCTGGCATACAAGGCATTCTCCAATCCATTATCAATAGACTGATTGCACATCAGCAAGTCAAATGGCATCAGAAATACTTGGTCTAGGGATGTAAACCTTTCTGCATTATCAACAAAACAGTTTGAGGGACAAATGTCTCACAGAGGAAACCATTGCTATGGAGCAGACTCCACATCTACATAAAACAAAGTTCATCCCTATCCATGTTCTTCAAGCACAACTTAGATCTGTGGATGAGGAATAGAAAACTTACCCCAAGACTGCCCACTGTACTACTAATGGACAGAGGCAGCTCCTAAATTCTTTATCCCATTCATGGGTCCCCTCAAGTTATCCATGGTATGATCCTGGTTATTCTCATTGGGGTAAAATATAATTATCAACCATGGAACAGGTTAATTTGAGCACAAAAAGTGAAACTATCTAGGCTTCATATAACCCACATAGGCAGCTAGCCTAGTACTTACCTATGAACCTGTAAGACAAAGAACTAAGTGGCCATATTTAGGAGTGGTGCCTCTGAGATACGTTTGAAGTGCTAGCACTAAACCAGCTGAGGGGGGTTGATTTGATTTGTGTTGGGATGCCATATCTTAATGGGTAGTAAAGAGCATTATAAAGGAAGGAGGTGGGGTTTTTTTTCTGGAATTTCTGTCCGAGAAAGTTTGAATTAACTACACTTAAGTAAACTAGGTTAGATGGCGCAGATGGAATTAGCAAGACTGGATCTGTAGAAGAGGTGACAGGAAGCAATCAAGCATCTGATTTATTCTTAAACTACCTCTTACTCAAGGGAAGTGTAGCAGATGTCCTAGGACTGGCAGCTGAAGATAATAGTGATGTTTACATAGTATGTCAGACCCTAGGTCAGAAATTCACTGTATCAACAGACATCCAAGTTGAATTAGAGCTGGGTATGTCTAGACTGCAGTGGGTATACGGAGGTAAAATAAGGATTTTAGAGATTGATCTCTTACAGGTGGAGACTGCACTGGTAAAATATATTAAGCACTATGGAAACACACATTGTGAAATGTGTAATCAGAAGATAGAAACCAGAATGCATGGAAAAAATTTCATATCAGCTATCAGATTCTGTTTTTCCTCATTAACAGTGCTCGTTCAAGTTGCTCTCTGCAAAACAAGAAGACACATTTGTTTGCTGGGACTGTGCCACTCCCCCAGCCCCATGTGAAAGCCTTCCCACACTGCCTGTACTTAACTATAACAACCCCAGTAGTGTGTTAACAGTGGGGAAAGGGGCGGTGTCAATGAGTTGCAATTTCATTTAAAACCGTTTGGATGAAGTGAGACACTCGCGTGTGTAAGCTGATGCAAACAAAGAAAAACAGGGTTTGTGAAAGATGTTAGTTGTAGAGAAAATTGTACAATAAAGTAATTGTCTGTCATGCAAGAAGATGTAATGGATTGTTGTGGAAAAAAACTATAAAGAGACTCTTCCGTTTACCTGACTTCTTAACATCATGTACATTTTGAATTAAAAAGCAGATTTTGTTTATATATTTCTTTAAAGTTATAGAAACACATACACTTCTTTCTCTCTCATTCATTTTGCCTTACATTTATCTTTTGGACTAGATTGTGTTGAAAGATTTTGCAGTTGTCTAAGCCATTATGCTTTAAAAGTTAAAGTTAACATTTGACACCTTAATCTACTTTTTGTCCACTTTTCTGTGCTGACAGTTAACCTGTACTTATATTTTACATATAATGCCTAGTACTGTCTTTAGTTTCATTAAAATATTTTTTGTTTCATTAAAATACCTAGTCAGTTGAACCCCTTGCACATTTATTGAAAATCTCAGTATTTCAAACTTTTCCTAAATGGTTGAAAGTGTACAGAGTAATAAATTTAGCCTATTACCTTTGGCCACCCAAACAAAAGAGTGCAAGATATCACCTTGTATCAGAATAATTGTACTTGTACCTTCTTTAAAATCACAAGACCTACCCATAAGACAGTGAACGAGACTTCGGTCATCCATCTGCCTCTCTCATTTTAAGCTGCCAGGCAAATGCTGACTTAACTTTTCCATGTCTTAGTAAACACAATAAGAAGCTCAGCCCATTGTATTAAACCTTTTGCATAATAATTTAATGCTGCAGCCACCACAACACTATTTCATGCTGTACAAGCACTTTATGAATAGATTCTTGCATCACTGTATGCTCCCTAATCCAGAGACAGAAGTTATCTCTCTCTCATTCCTTTACCCTCCCCCTCCTCTGTATGTCTTACTGAAACATGCTTATAGTACTGCTGGCACTTTTGTCCCATGGGACCCCTTTGTAAATGAGATGCAGATATTGAAACACTTCATAGATATGAACGGCCCCAGTGAATAAATAGGCACATTTGAACATTATCGTATGTTAAAATAAGATTCATTTAGATTCCAGATTTATGGATGTCATTACACTGTCAGCTCCTTTAGACTATAATTGTGGGAATGTGTGTTATGCAAAGAGATACAAAAATCCATTTGTGAACTGAGCTGTTTCATAATTTACTAGCGCCTTTCCCATTAATTTTTATTATATGATGGAAACATGTTTATGTATTTTAACTGCCCATTTATGTCTGATGCTGTTTCCTGTAGGTGACCCACTGGGAAAATTTTTATTCCTCCAGACAGGAGACCAAAAAAAGCCAAGTATTGTTACAGCACGATTTATTGCAATATCTTTGTTAATTATCATTGCATAGTATCTTGACAGAGTCTGGATGCTTCAAGCATCTTTTATTATGAAATATTCTATCTATTCACTGGGCATTATCTGAAACTTCCATCCTTTTCTATGAAGAAACACAGCATTATTTTGGTAAAACTCAACACTGTCCTTACTTTACAGTATTTGTTTATATCACATGTAACTGTGTGTTTCAAGTATTAGTATTAAAACCCGCAAAGAAATTTAAAGGCTTATGTGTGAATTTCTTTCCTTTTATCCATTATGGTATCTGGCAAAATGTATAACCATTTTGCATTATTAAAAAAAAGGAAGAAAGAAAACTAAATGGGTGTTTAATGAAAGTCTGTTTCCACAAGGGCAGGCAGAGAAATACAATAAAACTAGTTTAGCTTTTGGTGCCTAAACGTGAAGCAGATTGTTTTTCTGTTTACAGTGCAGTCAATAAATGCTTTATAAAACTGATTTCTCAATGGATTTGTGGTTAATTTAATGAGAATAGCAGACTCTTATGTCAAGTGAGTAGCCTAGACTTAAGCCCTGTTTAATTATATTGTAATGTAGTCATTCTCACCTCTTACCTTTAAATACAGAAATATATTAATCCACCTAATAAAGCCATTCATAACAAAGATGTACTTTGATGGAGACTTGTTTCCCATCCAACATAGGCCACATGTTAGTTTGCGTGACTGATTACCAAAATTATACCTTGACCATAACTGCTAATGCTAAATAAAAGATTGCTTTGTTTCTGCAGTGGGATAATCACTGTTGTTTGCAGACTGGTAAGCTTCTGATGAATCATATTCCCTTGAGGCTGGTTCTCTGAGCTGGATTAGAGGATTCAGAATTGTACCTCACCTGTTGCTATTGAGATTAGTATTATTTGTTTCATTATAATGTTTTTCAGTTTTATGAATGAACTTGACTGATTGTTGATATTTATTTACAATATTATAACTTGGAGTGCTATAACAACCCAGAATCATAATCTTTCCTGAAAGTTCCAACCAGTTGTAAAAATGGCATGCATAAATGGCCTCTGTGATATTTTATAGAAGTGTTTCACAATTATAGGGACCCATTTTAACATCTAAAAGGAGAAAAAGTTCTAGAGCAGTTATTCACAGAACTGAAAAACATGCCAATTAAAAGAAACATGCAGGCATATGATATATGCATGGTTTTGTGCACTTTTTATTTTATTTTACATTTGTCTACCGGGAAAGTCCAACTGGACACAAGTCCTTTTTCAACGTTGGCCCGGGGAGAAAATCTCCAGATACATTTTAGACAGTTCTACACAGGTCAAACAATTACAAATCACATAGGTTCATAGGTAAGTACTAGGCTATCTGCCCATGGGCATTTATAAGCCTAGCCACAGAGTGATGGCTTTCGCCTCCCCATTAGATTAGTAACCTGGGCCTCTGTCAACAGGGCTCCTGAAGTGATCCCAGGGTAGAACTTATGATTACCCATCCACTCATCAGTATTTCTCTTGAAAAGGGTCAGAGAGGAGCTCTGTCGAATATGGATTGGGATTCTATTCCAGAGTGAGGGGAGTTGCTGGGACAGGAATCTATCCCTCCAGCATGTCCTGTTTATTGTTGTACATAGGTTCAAGTCGCTAGACAGAGTGGTTCTGAGGGATCTCTTTTTTTGAGGTGAAGCATGTCCATTAGTTCAGGGTTTGACATGGCCCTATAGGTCAGGCATAGGTCAGCTCTGAGCAGACGGTAAGCGACTGAGAAGAGCTGGAGCTTTTTTAGTCGTGCTTTGTAGGGTAATTGTTTAAGGCCCTTAATCCTCTTAGTGAGGTACTTCTGTGGTCTTTCTAGTTGTTGCAGGTGTCTAGTGCGGTACATCCCAAATGGGGCATTGTACTCTATTATGGGCCTAATGAGTGAGGAGTAAAGGGGCACAATCACCTCCTTGGATCTGGATGAGAAACCCTTTGTGATCAGGTGTGCCACATAGAAGGATTTCCTGACCATTTTGGCTATGTGGTTATCAAAGGAGTGCATGCTATCTACTTGGGTATCCAGGTCCCTAATTACTTCTTCTGTACTTAGTGAATTCCCATCTATGTGGTAGTTTGTAGGTACTTTGTTTTTCTCAAATGGGATTAGTATGCATTTTTTGACATTTAGCTTGAGGCCGTGTCTTTGACACCAGGTGTTTGTCTCTGTGAGACCCTTTTGCAGGATGTCTGTGTCAGCTGGAGAGTCAATTATTGCACCCAATTTACAGTCATCTGCGAACTTGGTTAGCCACAGTCCCTCCTCCTTTGCCTGTACTTCGGAGAAATTTATACCGAACAGGAGGGGTCCCAGGACTGAGTCCTGTGGGACTCCGCTTGTGACTGGTTTAGAGTCAGACCACTCTTACCATGTGGGTTCTGTCTGAGAGCCAATTGGCAACCCATCTCGTGACATGGGGGTTATTTAAGCTGGTGAGTTTGTCTATGATTCCTGAGTGTGGTATGGTGTTGAACGCCTTAGCGAGGTCCAGATATGCTGTGTGGACCACCTTCCCTTCATCTATGGCCTCGGTGACTGTTTTAAAGAAGTCGACCAAGTTCAGAAGGCAAGATCTGCCTTTAACAATGCCGAACTGGGTGGGGTCCAGTGTCTGGACATTCCCAATGTCCCTGTTAATGAGCTCCATGATAATGCATTCCATGGCTTTGCAGACCAAGCTAGTCAAGCTTATAGGGCGATAGTTCCCATGGTCAGTTGTGGCACCACCTTTGTGGAGTGGTACGACTGTTGCTGTACGCCATTCTTTGGGTACATAACCTGTAGATAGGTTGAGTTTGAATAGTGATTTGAGATGGGGATTAGTTCATTTTGAAGCTTGTGTAAGACACAACCTGGGATAGCATCTGGTCCCATTGATGCTGTGTTTTTGGCCTTTGCAAGGGCTGTCTTTACTTGTGTGTCTGAGTTATCTGGATCGCCACATTCTTCTGGGATGGGTGCTAGCCCCTTTGGTGGAGAAGGGGGGTGAAGTTTGCACTGAATTTGTCAGCCAGGATGTTGGCAATGTCGGTTGGTTCAGTGTATTTATGGCCATTATGCACTAGCTCAGAGCATATCTGAGAGTTTGCCCCTAGACTCTTGACATAGTTAAAGAAGGCCATGTGGTTACCCTTAGAGTCATTGGCTATTTTTCTTTCGAAGTTGGCCTTGGATGATTTAATGAGGGAGTGCAGTTTTTTACTGATGTTAATCAGAGATGCCTTCTTATTTTGGGATTTTGTTCTATCTTGCAGGAGTTTCCTCCTTCTGTTGTAAAGTTCATTTATGGCCAGGGTCCACCAGACTGGCTTCCTCTTTTTTGAGGAGTTGGTCTTGGTTTTACTTGGGATGGCTCGGTCCATGCATTCTTGAAGGTGTTCATAGAATGCACTTGTAAAGGATTCTGCCGATGGGTCATCATTTTCCATTTGATTGGGAGCTTTGAAACTTCCCACCTCGGTCTTAAGGAGTGTGAAGTTGGCTTTAGAGAAGTTTTTTACCTTGATTTCCTTGACTTGGGGGGGGGGGGTTGGGATGTGGATGTCCAGTGTGATTAGTTTGTGATATGATCTTACCAATGATGAGTTTACCTCAGGTATGGAACATAGGTTCCCCATGTTGGTGATGACCAGGTTCAGTATATTACACAGTTCAGAGTTTCACAGGTCAAAAAGTGCAAATCATCATGTTATATAGCATAGATATCTATTAATAATAGTTGGCAAAAGATGACATACAGCAAAAATACAGCGAAAAACATTTGCAGATATTTTCACATATCAGAACACAATGAGGAACTGTAGTAGATAGTTACATATGTACATAGTGCCAGTATAATTCTTCACATAGAAGCTTTGACTGCTATTTGACAAGTATAGTGTTTTTATTATATATCCAGGTAGGTGGTGCAGTTATAGTAAACATATTTGGTGGACTATTTGCTCTATGGAAATTAGATTGAGATTAGGTTTAGATGGGGGATGAGTAGCTGAACAATGCTTGTTCTGGGAAGTCACAGGAGCATAACCAGGAATCCATATAGTATGCTCTGAGAAGCTTTTTGAATTGGGTAGATGAGCAGATGGAGGTTAGCTGGTAAGGTAAGGAGTTCCAAGCTTTAGCTGTGGAATAGCTAAAGAGAGATTTTCCTGCATCATTGTTATGTTTTATGACTTCTAGGCAATTTTGGGTGCTGGATCTTAAGATTCTAGTGGTGCAATAAGGTGTAATTAAATTTTTAGAGCTGGAGTTTTAGTTGGTTGGTAGTAACTTTTATGTGCAAATGACAATTGGTTGAGTTTCAATAGCTGAGGTAGCTCAAGCCACCCCAGTTGATTGAGAGCTACGCAGTGATGGGTCTTACATGGGGTTTCAGTAGCGAATCTAGCAATCTTGTTATAACAGGTTTCTAGCTTGTGTAGGTCTGCTTTGCGGAGGTTAGTAAGTATTGGAGATGTGTAGAGGAGGGTAGGCAGCAGATGTTCTGGCTATGGTGGCTTTAGTTTGTTTAGTAAGAAAATTTTTATTGCAATAAAGGCGACCAAGCTTTTTATGAACCTTTTTGATCGTTTCGGCTATATGAATGTCATATTTAAGGTTGCAATCTATTTCTACCCCTAAGAGTTCATTGTGGTAGGTAGGTAGGGATGATTGTTAATTTGTTACTGGATATGATGGTGAAGGTGTCATATAGGAGACTGGATCTACCTGTGTTGAATAGGAGAAGTTTTGTTTTATTTGGATTCAGGATTAGCTGAGAGTTAGTGAACCAAGTCTCGGCTTGAGAGAGGGACTGTTGAGTGAGGGAGTGTAGGTCATCTAGTGTTTGTGCTGCACAAATCAGGGTGGTATCATCAGCATGTTGTACTACTGAGGCATTAGGTGTGGAGGATGAGAGATGGTTGGTAAATAGAGATAAGAGTAGTGGGCCAAGTATGGAGCCCTGAGGGACACTTATGGTAACAGGCAGAGGAGAGGATAGTTGGTTGTGCCATTTCATTGCTTGTTGATGACCTGATAGGTAGCTTTTAAACCATGTTATAGAGTGTATGCCTATAGTTAGGATAGCTAGTGTGTTAAGGAGACTGTTATGGTTGACACTGTAGCAGGCTTAAGACAGGTCTAGAAAAATGGCTGAAACTAGTTGTCCTTTGTTTCTGTAGTGGTTAACTGTATTGGAGAAGGACATTTTTGCTGTTGTGGTGCTGTGGAAGGGCCTAAAACTGTGTTGGTTTTTAGATAGCAGGTTGGTTGTTAGGAGGAAGTCTATGAGTTGGGTGTGAATAACTTGTTCCAGAATCTTTGATAAGGGTGACAGAATAGCTATAGGTCGGTAATTATTTAGCTCTATGGAATTTCCTCCCTTGTGTAATGGTATAATGTGAGAGATTTTCCATATGTTAGGAACTTTACTCTCTGTTATAGATCTGTTAATTAAGATGGCTACGGGATAAGCTATGACATCTGCAGCTATGTGTAGGAATTCTGCTGGGAGATTATCAGTGGCCAGGGTGGTTGGTTTAAGCTTTTGGAGAAGTTTTAAAATGGATTTGGTTGAGGTTGGATGTAGGGTAAAGTTGGTGCTATTATCATGTGGGTTAGTTTTATTTTGTTTTACTTTGGATATTCACAAGGGCTTGTACTGATTCAGTGAAAAAAATTATTGAATTGAGTGGGGATGTTCTCAGAGTTAATTACTGTTTTAGATGTAGAGGTTGTTGTCTTTCCTGGTTTTAGTACAGAATTTATAGTGGCCCAAAATTTTTGTGGGTTGTAGAGATGTTTTTCTTGGAGGTTTTGGTAGTAGTTGATTGCTACATTTAATGCATTTCTTGACTTTATTATGAAGCTCTGAGTAGGTTTGTTTTGTTGACTGGGATTTGGTTTTGTGGTAGTTTGTCCATGCTTTGTCCCTGTCCTTGAGGATAGTTTTAGTTTCCTTGTTTAGCCAGGGGGCATAGTTGGTCTTTGTTCTAATAGTTCTAGTGGGTGCGTGATGGTCTAATATTTGTAGGAAGGTTGAGTTGGAGTAGTTGACTGCCTCATCTAGTGACAGTGATGTTAATGGTTTCCAATTACATTTGTTTAATGAATTTCTAAACTCTTCTGGTTTGAAGTTTGTTTTGTTCCTGACTATTCTTAAGGTTGTCTGGTTTATATGGTGAGTTTTTTTCTAATGAGGAAAGTAGCTTGATGGTCACTGAGGATGTTCTGCAGACAGCCTGCTAGAGATACAAGTGAGGGGTCGGATATAAGTACCCAGTCTAGGATGGACCGTTGTTTTGATGTTTTGCCTATTCTGGTGGGGGCTGTGATAAGCTGGGTAAACCCATGGAGGTTAATGTGAGTAGCTGGATTGTGGCAAGAGCAGTTATTCCAGTCTATATTAAAATCTCCTAGTAAGATATTTTCATGAGGGAAGGAGGTAGAGTTCCAGTCTAGTAGGATTTTGATACTGGTAACACTGTTACCAGGTGGGCAGTAACCGCCTATAATATTAATGTGTTTATTGGGGTTCAGCTTTACCTGAGCTATGATAGTTTCTGTATTACCTATGTGTGGTATATTAGCATCAATTTGTTGGTCTTGGAATAGTAGTGCTACACCTCCACCCTTTTTGACATTTCTGTCCCTGCGTAAGATGTTATAGCCCGGTGGTATTATTTCATTGCTACTGACTTCTGGTTTCTGGTCATTAGTACAATATCGGGTTTATATAGCTGAAGTAGTGCATGGAGTTCATGAGTTTTATTTGAGATACTTCTTACATTTATGTTAAGGAAGAGGAGAGAGTTCTTATGTTTAAGAGTAATATCAGTAGGAGGGTCAGGGTGTGTGTTTGCTAGCGAGTTCGGACCAGGGTTGGGATGTATGTCTCCACAGCGTGACAGTTTAGTCATTAAATTTAAGTAGAGTTTGGTAAACCTGTTGACAATAATAATGTGTTTTAGTGAGTTGTTGGATGTACATTTGGTTGTTTGTATGTTATGGTGGTATTAGTCAGTGTGTGAGGGAGTAAAAAGGCATGGAGCTATGTGTATGGTTGGGGTTACAGAGTGCTAGTTAATGGATGTAGTTTGCCTGGGGAGGGAGATGTGTTGTAGTTGAGTGTGGTAAGAGGTGAGGACTGTGAGTTGGGGGAGCATTAAAATTGTGATTGTATATATTATGGGGTTTATTGTGCGAGGGTATACAGTATGAGACATTGTAATAGTCTGAGGTGACCTAGATTGGCTATGTGGAGTGATTAAGTAAGCAAATGTGGTGATAAGTAATTTGTGAAGAGGCATTTGCTGAATGCATCGCTGGTTAAAGTAAATGTCATTAATTGCATTCAGTGAAAAGCTAAAACATAATTCAAAAATTTGTATTTACTTAAAATGGAAAAATGGAAAACCCATGTTCTTTAGCACCTAGACTGGGTCCAGCAAGAGTATTTGATTACTAGATTTGATTTACATGCTATACTTACCAGTTGTGGGATAATTAAATTGTGTACACCTGACATGCGTGACCATTTTATGTGAAAATCTTACACTTTTTGATGAAGATGTCCATTTTATTAATATAAGTGTGAATTAAATACAAATGAAACCTGGAAACTTTCACTTGTAATAAGACTATAAAAGTGCCATATCTAAGGTTCTGCCTTGCTACTTTCCGGATTCTTCTAGTGAATGAAAAGCAATGGCTAGATACATAATGCTAAGTGAAAGGTGCAGATGAGTGAGATGCTAAACTAATATGCTAGTGAAATATTGAAAAGGCTGGGATATTAAAACTGACTGGAATATGCGCCAGCTGTTTTTAGAAACATCATAGAAAATTCCAACATATGAGATAGCAGAAGGTATACAGGATAGTGGTAACTGATGAGAAGAATAGGGATTTATAAAGTGTGTGGTCAGAGGATAACAAATTAATACATTTTTATTTCAGCATTACCATTTTAATAACATAGCCCTTCCCGAACACCAGTGTACTAATACTGCAAAACGTAAACTCAGGCAATTAAAAAGCACAAAGAGTTGATCAAAATGCACGCTGTCATTAATGTCCTGGATACATTTTCACTTTCATTATGCTGGTTCTGAGAAAGCGATGACAATGTTCAAGTTAGTTGATTGTAGAGGGTGACTACTGATCAGTTTCAAAAGTGACATCTGTTATTAACTGGAACAGTAGGGCAAAAATCAAGTCCTGGTTCTCCGGGTGATATCCTGATTATTGCTTGGTGCATGTGATTATTGTAAGCCATGAAGTACAGAGAAATAAAATGATTGAATCTAGCAGCAATTTGTTAGTAGTGACTATAGTACCTTAGAAGAAATATCCTGCTTAGAACAGCATTTTTTTCCAATGCAGGGGTTTCCTAAGGCTTCAGCTTGAACAACAGTATACGCAAAACCTCTGGGTAAACTTGTTGGAAGTGATATTTCAAGCAGCATGCAGCTGTGCTGTTTATGTCAAATTCCCAGACACATCTTTACTGGTTTAAGCCATGCATATTTCTGGAGATGTTGTTTTGCGTCTTCTTTATATGTTGTGATAAGATTGGAGCTGTAAATGTTTTGGAAGCAGAATTAATGTAAGTATGATGATCATCCTACAAGGTTGAATTATGAAGTTATGTGTCAACATTTTATTTATGACTTAGGATATGTAAGATGAAAGGCAGCAGTTTGTGTTTTTATTATAACTAATTTGTAAGGTGCATGGAAAAGTATTTTTAGTATTTTTATTGCATGTTTATGAGAAAGACTTTTATTCTTGTGCAAGTTATTATCTCTTTATGTTTTGACTTAATCAGTTAAATCTCATTGAGTAGGTCATTATATAAAGCTGTATTCCTTATTACAATGTTTTTGGCTCCACAGAAGTCTTTGTTCTGAAAAACTAGGGACCAGTAACGATTAACGGTTGCCTTCTTTTAGCAGTGTGGAGTTGTCTTTTTCTATTTTTAATTAAAAAAAATCCATTTTTACTTAAGAAAAAGTGTGGGTTTATAATGCAGGGCAGTACCACGTAGGGGAGAACCCAGCCAGATTCTTACATTGGCACTTTGGAGTAACATATATTAGTATACATGGTGGATTATATGAAAAATTGGACCAGTGCATTATTAAATGTTGGACGGTGTATAATTCTATAGATACTGCTGCATTTGAAAATGCTTAAATATCACTGCTTTGCATATAGTTGTGGGTATGAAATGCCAAAGCAGTAACCAGCCTGGTTGGCTTTGTGTTGTTATCATGTTTAACTGTCATTTGCAAGTAGTCGGAAAGCGTAAAAAACAGTCAGTAATTCAGAATCTTTTTATTTCATCTTCTTCATACCCCTCTCATTGTCTGACTTACATGCTGAAATGATGTTGTACTCCAGTGTTCATTTTGTGATGTGTGGCAGGTTTATTTTTATGAGGAATTAGCTTTTCTTCCTTATTTTGGGAGGGGCATGCCATTCTGTTGCTAACGTTTGCCCTAATGATATTAAAATTCTCAGAGAATACACGCGTAGATGTAGACAGAAGAAGTACTCTACAACTATATGACCTTAAGATAATGAAGGTACAGTGTGTTATTTCCAGTGCTTGTCTAATTTGACACATGTAATTCAGTCTTCTGTATGTAATTTTCTGATTAGTGTAGAATCTGTGTGCTTTGGTAGCACAGATGTTTTGCATCTCAGTCATCTCATGATTTGGCAACATGTCATGCAACACAGTTCAATAGCATGTATAACGGACCTTACATTCTGAGCATTCTAAGGAGAGTTAATTACTTCAGGGAAATTTGAAGAGCTGTCATTGGTAAATTCTTTCAAGAAAGAAATAATTGTAATGATGAGGACCCAGTTTGAAAATACACAATGGAATATACAGGGATTGTTTAATGATAAAGGTGGGTGGATAATTACTGTAAAATGTGATAATGTTTATGAGAGCATCAGACATAAGGCAAGCCATGTTCTGCTTGGAATTAGAATTAGATAAGCTGTTGGTCAAGTGGGACTGGTACTATAATTTGATCGCAGTGAAATCAGCGGGATCTTTGGGACAAACAGTCTTTAGCCGATGTCGTAATGTGTGATCTAGTATGAAAGACCCTCCCTGATGGGCCATTTGTTGTTTTCCTCTTTGCTCCAGAAAAAAGGGTCAGAAAAAAAATGGAAGAAAACACAGGTAATGACTAGTCTGTATTAGGTCACCGAAATGTTATTCCGGCGAACACCTATTCATCGACCTGTAATCAGTGAAAATCGCTTCAGTGATTCACTGAATTTCCTAAGAGCAACAAAATAGTTGACTGAAGCACAACAGACAACTACAGAACTTTGCCTTTTTCTCCACTGCAGTATGATCTCAGAGTTTGTATATATAATTAGGAGGGGGGCATGGGAGGTAAATCCCCCCACTTGGGTGGGTACAAGAAAACTACAAGTTGGTCTGTTGTGCTTCAGGCAACTATTTCATTGCCCTTAGTGAATTCAGTGAATTGCTGATGCAATTTTCACTGATTAAGGGTCGATGATTAGTTTCTCACAGGAATAATGTTTCTGTGAACTAATACAGACCCGTAATGAACAGAATCACTTGATGCATCTGGAGATGTATACTTAGTACTGTGCAGGTAGATATTTGAATCACTACAAAAGTGACAGGACAGATACTTAATACGGAACAGCATAACTTTATCAATGATTTTTCTTTACTAACATTTAAGTATGCAAGTATAAAAGTGCTTTCACATACACAACTAGATGAACCCTAAAGTATATCATAGTGCAATAATCTGTCCAGTATATAAATGATTGGTCTTTGACTTATGAGGGCAAAACACAGTTTCCTACATATTGAGTAATGAAGATGGAGTTAAACTGCCAATCTGTTAAAAAATACCTTAATTCTCAGTCAAAAATCTAAATTTATTATGAAAGTTGAGAGACTGGAACACTTAAATGCATGAAAGCAAAGACAACACTCTAACAAAAAGCTACTATAAAATTTCACAAGACCTCTTCAGTACTTTACACCTTAAGGTGCACAGTAGAGTTTTATGTTATTAAAACAAAAAAAATGATAAGTCCTAGGGAGATCTCAGAAGGTCATGTGAATGGGCTGCACTTGTTGTTCCTGAACTTCAGAGGTAAATCAAGAGGTGTTCAAATATGTGGAGATGTAATAGACATCAGTAGGCTTCCCTACTACTCTTCAAGTATAGCACTGACAAGGTTACAAGCTGTCTAGTTCAGCTTTGTATGCTGAGCATCACATTCACTGTTTTTGTGTTGGAAATTGCTGCCCATTGGGTTTCTAAGTATGAATCAGCAATGATTTCCCTTTTTTAATGTATTACATATTCCTCCTCAGTGTTGAATCTGTGAAAATTGGTATATATAAATAAGCGGTATGTGGAACTAAGCTTTCAACATGAAAGTTGTAGGCAGAAGAGTTTGCCTCTTTGCAAAATGAAATTTTTATTAAATGTCATACCAAGTTGAAAGGTTTAATAGATGTCTTTGGCAGTTTGGCTCAAAGCTTTAAAACTATATGCTCTCAGACCTAGACCTTGTAGAAGTCCTGTGCTGGATTCCCACAACTTCACTTACTGTGTGACTCTAAGTAAGTCACACTTAACCAGCTATTTCTCCAGTGTCACCCCTGAAAAGGAACTGTGCATCCAGTGGGCTTACAGAGTTACAATTTTTTTGACCCTTCAGTGGATTGTAAAGACATAGGTGAAGCTCATCATTAACCTAATATTAATGAAGATATTTGTATATCCCTAAACGGAGTGGGGAAATTTAGTAAAAGTCGCTTAACTCACAACTGTTTACAGTGGGTAATCATAGAAGATTCCAACAAATCTTCAATGACTAATGTACACAAGAGACTGTTTATTATAACAACAAATCTTAGGAGCGGTTTCTGTGACTGCTGTGTAGCAGCAGACACTGGACCTAGTGCTAATGTGGGTTTCCAGGATGTAGTACAGCCTCAATAATAACAAGGAAGAAAGATAAAAATACATAGACAACTTGTGAAGTGTCCTGAACAGGTTACACAATATGGACTTGGGTAAGGATTGAAATTTTCAAAGATGAGATCGTATATTGTGGGAATATGATTAAGAAAAATATACTGTACAAGTCTCAAAATGATAGTTGGCTAACTAAGACACCAAGACCCTGAGAGTATCAGAAAAAGATCATATATTTAGTGCTGGTAAACTAATACCCAGGTTTCTACATGTACACTTAGCAGATGCATGATTACTAAATAAACCTGAAAGGAAATGGATGAAGAACTGTAAATGCAGCTTCAAGGAGTTCAGGGAATGGGTGCATTTACTGAAGGACTTACCCATTTTGAAACAGAAAATTTCATAATCTGCACTGTTCCCACACTTAAACTCCATGACAGCCAAGTGAAAGATGGTAAATTTGTTTCAACTTAACTGAGCAAAGCTGAGCAGAAGTATGCGTAAGTAATGAAAAAAAATCCAAGTATTATTTATATTGAGAAAAATGTATGCTGGTTAGACATCATCAGAAATTGATAAGTATAAGAAACGCATATCTGTGATGATCAGCTGCAAATGCAGTCCCTGGGTTAAGGAACTATCCTGTGATATTGAATATAAGGAGACAAAACACTAAGGATGTGATAATGCACCATCACAAGTGCTATATGGAAAGCCTGGAGAGCCAGCAACCAGTGGATGAGTACTACATATCAATTGTTGAGCAGTTACTTATGCTGAATATTGTTACACAGGGGTGGTAGGGCTAAACAGTTCCACACACTATCCACAGCACCAGGAAGAAGTATATGGCCTGTCATTGTTAAGGAAACACTTAAATATAGATAGTCAAGTCATATTAATAAGGTATTTTGAAAAAAAAGTCAGTAGCTTGCTTGAGACTGACTACCTTGCAAGGTAGCCCAAATGTATGAGTATAAACAATGACAGGTAATATTTACAAAGCACCTTACCTAACTATCTCATATGCAAAATATTTCATCACATGAGATGATATAGCTTCTGGGTAAAAACACTTTGAACTAATGAGATTACTAAAGTGCTGTGACTGAGACACAGATAATAATTTGTTTTGTTTATAGTGGGTATGGTCATCATGTTTGCTGAGGGTAAATAGAATCTTCTAGTTTAAACTCAGGACAAAACAGTTGACTGTGTCATTATGTTGCCCCCTAATAAAGTGATCTCTTCTGCAGAAATTGATTAAGTCCTTTCAGCTACTTCTGGTACTACCTCCTCAGAGAAAGCCTATTTTCTAGATTTAGGAGCTCTACCTCTGGTGGTGCTGCGGTAGCGTTGTCGCCTCACAGTAAGACGCTGTCCGGTTCAATTCTCAGCTAGAGCGTCTTCTGCGTGGAGACATACGTGAATGGGCGTACCTTCGTTGAAGGTTGTGTGTCAGGGCTGGTAACTCAGCACGTAAAAATCAGCTACCAATCATTAGCGGACCGGAGTTCCGTTGTGGCGACCCCTAACCGGGAAAAACCGAAAGACACAAACAAACAAAGGAGCTCTACCTCTCCACAATGTTTCCACTTAAGGTCAGTGTTTCAGTACCTTTCCACTGTTGCTGAGGACAGTCTGGACAGTGTCCCCTTTCTCCTGTTGAGTCAATTTGGGTTTTTTTGGAACCTGTTTGAGACCATCTGAAGGTGATTCACCATGTCTTCTCCAAACACCTGCCATACCTGTGTCTTTTGGTTGACAAATGTTGCCTATTTGGGATGTTTGTGCACATTATCAGATCTGGAGACCTCACATGGACATTGGATTGAAGGCCTCTTTCTTTAGCCTGTTGGCTTCTATAATCACTAGTAACACCAACAGGTTCATAGGTTCATAGGTGTGTACTAGGCTAATGGCCCTGGATACTTTACAAGCCTAACCCATAGGATTACCCTGGCAACATGCCACCTGACCTTAGTTCCCAGTGCCTCTGTTGAGTAAAGCCACTGGAGTGATCCCTAGGGTGAAGTTTCTATTTCTCATCCATTCATCAAGATTTCTCTTGAAGAGGGCCAGTGAGGTGCTCTGCTTGACATGTATGGGAAGTCTATTCATAGCATGGGCAGTCTCTGGGATATGAACCTGTCCCTCCAGCATGTTCTGTTGATTGTAGTGATGAGGTTGAGGTCTCTGGAGCTAGTGGTGCGGAGGGATTGGGATTTCTTTAGATGTAGCATTTCTAATAGAGCTGGGTCAGACATGCTTTGTAAGTCAAGCAGAGATTGCCTCTAAGTATACGATATGAGACAGAGAATAGTTGAAGTTTTTTTAGGCTGGCTATATAGGGCAAATGTTTAAGGCCTAGGATCCTCTTTGTGAGGTACTTTTGCGGCTTTTCCAGTTGTTGCAGGTGTTTATTGAGGTACATGCCAAATGGGGCATTGTACTCAATGATTGGCCTAATGAGGGAAGAGTAGAGGGAGACAATGACCTCTTTCTTCCTGAATGCAAAACCCTTAGTAATGAGATGTACCACAGAAGGACTTTCTGACCACAGGGGCAATGTGGTGGTCAAAAGAGAGGTCGCTGTCAACCTGTGTTCCCAGGTCTCTTATAACAGCTTCTGTGTTCAGTGGACTACCATCAATGTGGTAATTCATGGGAACCAGATTTTTCCCAAAGGGGGTGATGACACATTTTTTGGCATTGAGCTTAAAGCCATGGTTCTGACACCAGTCGTTGGTCTCAGTGAGGCCTTTCTGTAGGATGTAAGCATTACTTGGGGAGTTAATAATAGCTCCCAACTTGCAATTGTCTGCAGACTTTGTCAGCCAGAGTCCCTTTGTGTTGGCCTAGACTTCAGAGAAGTAGATACCAAGCAGGAGAGGACACAGTGCTGAACCCTGTGGGTCTCCACTCCTGACTGGTCAGCAGTCTGACTTGGAGTCAGCTACTTCCACACCGTGTGTTCTACCTGTGAGCCAGTTTGCAACACACCTAGAGATATAGGGATTGATACCTAGCTTAGTGAGTTTTTCTATGATTCCTGAGTTGGGAATGGTATCAAAGCCCTTGGCCAGATCAAGGTAGGCTGTATGAACCACTTTAACTTCATACATAGCTCTTTTGACTGACTCAAAGAAGTTGACCAAGTTGAGCAGGCATGATCTACCCTTCACAAAACCAAACTGTGTGGGATCCAGAGTTTGGAGATTCCCTCTATCCTTGTTTATTAGGCCCATGATGATGCATTCCATAGATTTGCATATCAGACTCATCAGGCTAATGGGTCGATAGTTCCCAGGATCTGTAATTGCTCCTGATTTGTGGAGAGGGATGACTGTAGCAGTCTGCCATTCAGTAGAGACAAAGCCTGAGGTGAGGCTGTGATTGAACAGGGCACACAAGTGAGGTGCCAGTTCACTCCATAATTCATGTAGAAAACAGCCAGGGATGTTGTCAGGTCCCATACAAGCTGTATTATTGGCCTTGGACAGTGCTGTTTTAACCTATGCAGCAGTAATACTGGGTGCCTGGCAATCTACTGGTATCATGATTGGTCCTTTGGGGGAGGAGTAAAGTTGGCACCGAATCTGTTGGCCAGTATTTTGTCAATATCTGTTGGCTCAGTATAGGAGGTACCATTGTGCAGTAGCTCAGAGCAAATCTGGGTATTGCCGTGGAGATTCTTTACATAACTATAGAAGGCCTTGTGGTGGTCTTTACTATCTGCTGCAATTCTGTTTTCATGGCTAGCTTTAGAGGATTTGATGAGGTGACTCACTAGAACATATAAAAACTGGTGCAATAGCTGTAATCTTCACAGATGCACACACAGTAACTCCCTGTACAGGCACAGTCACAAATTTTGGAAAAGCGGAAATCCTAATCTTATTCCTAAAACTGAATAAAGCCAAGAGCAAATGCATTGCTGTGCTATATATCCCCCCTGCACAGAACATTCCAATACTTGAAAACATACTATCCTGGATAGCAGATACAATCCCAAATGAAATGTTCCTGGGTGATGTAAACATCGACTGGCAGTCTTTATCTGAAAACTCAGCAATCAACAGGATTTACCCAACATATTAATACACCAACAAGATATGACAACAATAACTCCCAGCAATCTATCCTTGACTGGATTCTGGTTACCAACCCATCTAAGTTTACCTCCTCAGATTCCCTCCCAGATGTACTAAACACACACTGTCACACAACTAACAAAGGAACATAAGCTCAAAATTACCCATAATCTCTCCATTTCCTCCAAAAGTCTTTCACTGAAGCTCTGAAAGTATCCTAAAAATACCCCCTTAAATGATGCAGCTGAATACTTCAATGTAGCATTCTAAATATTCTTAACACCTTAGACCCACAGAGTACAACAATAATTAAAAAGAGCCTTACCCCATTGCTCACCAACCAATGTAAACTCCTTATGAAAGACGGAGACAAAACATGAATTAACTGGAAAAGAATAAAAATGACAACAATTGGCAGCTATTCAGACAGCCATGAAACCAAATCAAGAAACAAGTTTATACATTTAAAAAAGTCTTATCATACTCAACTACCATAGCCATAAAACAACCATAAATAATTCTTGTCCCCCATATCCTCTCTCATCAATCAAGGTACTAAAAAAGATCCCAGCCCATACCCAGACATTTCCCCTCTTCAAACAGCTACCTATTTCAATACATGTTTCATAGAATGCATAGCTAAGTTAGCCTCAAACTCACCTAACACACACCCTTCCGCACAGCCATCTCCCCCTACTTTAGACCCTAGCACATCTCCTTCACAAAACCCACTTATCCGCAACTTCAACAATACACATGCAGACAACTCCACCCACTTCACCTTACAACCAGTTTCTGTAACTCTCATAAAAAAGCTTTTACATAAAATAAAATCTTGTTCCTCTTCAGCCAACAAACTTCCACCGTAATATCTAAAGTTAGCTACAGATGCAATTCCATACCTAATTAGCATTCTTATTAGTAGATCAATTACAGTATCCTGTGTCCCTAACTTAGGGAAAATATCACATATTATCCCTTACATAAAAGAGGTAATTCCACTGACATTACAGATTTCCATCCCATAGCCATCCTGTCCCCCCTCTCTAAAATCATTGAAAGATGATACAACAATTTCTCCACTATCTCTAACAAAATAAGCTAATCACCAGTACATAACATGGATTTCGGCCAGACTACAGCACCTCTACTATGTTACTATCATTTATAGACACTGTCAAGTCCATGTTTGCATACCTTTCCATTTCCACAGGAGTCCCACAAGGATACATTCTTGGCCATCTACTGTTCAATATTTTTATCAATAACCTACATTCATCTTCCTACAAAGGCACCTTGATTCAATATGCAGATGACTCTACCATCATCTGCTCTTCAAACACCTTAACTCACCTGTAAGAAATCACTCAACAAGCTGTCATCTCCATTGAAACCCGGCTGACAAGAGCGCAACTCTTGCTCAACTCCCCAAATACAAACTCCTCCTCTTTACTCTAAAAAAACACACACACCCCTAACAAAGCATCTTTCAAAATCTTTTCAGCAAATGGCACTGAAATCGTTATTCCACCATGCCAAACTATAAGAAGTCATAATAGATGATACTTTTAAATTAATTTGACCTCCACATCCAAAACAATATCAAGGAAACCCATCAAAACTAGGAAGAATGCACAGAATGAAACATTTTCTGACCATACCCACAAAAAATTACTCTAGCCAAATCTACCTTCTGCCCTGTTAATTAATTTACAGTCCTCCATAAAAAACAAACTTGAAAGCTGCTACAATAAAATTGTCAGATTTGCTACTAACTCATCCTCATTCACCCATCACTGTAAAGGTCTGAATACCCTTAGCTGTCTAGAACTCCTCTCCACCTTTGCTACATTCAGCTTATAACAATACATAAAATCATACACAAACTATTAGCAAGCCCATCTATTATGTCTAAATGAGCTGTCATATCAGAAGACAAGAAACTTCTTACCATAAGTAAACCAAATAAATCCCCTGGACAAAGCCTATACTCCTCATATTCAATAGCAAAAAAATGGAATTCCTTACTTGTAACCACCCGAGGTATTTCTCACCACCCACCATTAAATGCTCACTAAAACAATACTTTACAAAATCATGGACCTACTCCTGTGCCAATCTTGACTGAACTTACTCACTGTACTTCACTCCCTCCTTCATCCTAAGTCAAACCTCACCACCGTCTCCAACCGTCTACTCAACTTCTTTCTTTTGTTTTTCCCTCTACTTTACTGAATCCACTTCATCTTTACAGACCTATCCTCTACCTCTTTTTCCTTCCTACCTAGGCTACCTTAAGACACCCTACCCTGCACTCTTCTTATAATCTTTTTCTCTCCATCCTTACTTCCTTCTATAACCATAATATGAACACCTACTCTCATACTAAAAGATCACTCAATTTCCCCTCACTGTCTCTAATCATGTAATCTCTTAATATCTTTTTTAAATATCTTATTAGAATTGTCTTGGATCTTATTTATCACATACTAATCTATGTAACAAATAATATGACTAAGGAATTTTTCCTCACATATTTTCTCCAACTCATGTTATTGATTTTCATCGCACTTTGCGATGAAATATGTTCTATATTTTTCTCATTACATGTTTTCACTACTTTTGTTGTGTAACGTGATACTTTGAGATTTAAAATACCTGCAATTGATTTTTGAAAGATTGAAAATGGGATCGTTCTGGGCCAGTCAGACTTTCCTGGTAAACAAATGTCAAATAAATAAATTAAAATAAAATAAAATAAATACGTTCTGGTTATTTCCTTTGGTTACCTATTATGCTAATATCATTGTTACTTTTTTAGGAGATGCCTCGTCCCTTTCCTTGTCATCTTCTGTACTTCAAATGACTAAATCACTGAATTTACTCTTTCACTACTGCAGTTCTATATGAGCCTTTTCTGGTAACAATGTACAACATGGAGTCACCAGGGAGGGTATCATGTTTCCCATTTATTTCCCTGCCTTTTGTATAACATTTTCTTGAACTTCAGTATTTATACATGTATCATAAATAAAATAAGTATGTTCTCTCCTTGCTTTCTTAATTGATGCATTTAGATAAGTTAACTGTTTGTTCATTAAATTCATTTCCATTGATAAAGAACATATGTTATCATATAATTCCTGTATAACAATAATTAGACACAATAGTGGTAGTGAATAGCCCATAAGTAACATTTTTCTCTTTCTCCATTTCTTTTTAGTGCAGTTCCATACAAAAAGAAGTAACACATAATTCACAGTGTTCCTTTAGACTTGTCTTTCTATACTTTATTAATGTAAAACATTCCTAAGTAGACAGATATATAGCATTGTCAGATATTTTTTTTCTAAATAAAATTGCAAGCTGCATCTACATGGGCATGTTTTCTGTGACTTTACAGTTGTCATCTCCAGATATTCGCAGAGATGTGTGTTTACCTATCAAGTAACCATTTATGTATAGTCGATAAACAGTTTTATAAAGCTTATCCATACATTCCTGAGAGCTAACATATAAATACATAATAAAAATATAAAATGAATAGTGTTATGCATTTCTTGCTGTTCTTATTAACTTTTCTTTTTTCTTTTTCTTTCGGCTGTTCCCATTAGGGGTCGCCACAGCAGGTGGGAGGTTGGTATAATGGTTAAGGTGTTTACCTTACAGACACAAGGTGCAGGGTTTGATTGTCACATGGGATAATTGGCTAGGCTTAAAATGGCCCACAAGGACACTTACCCTAGTACTAACCTATGAACCTGTCATCTGTTTCCATTTCTTCCTGTCCTCTGCATCTTGTTCTGTCACACCAACCACCTGCATGTCCTCTTTCACCACATCCATAAACCTTATCTTAGGCCTTCCTCGTTTCCTCTTACCTGGCAGCTTCATTCTTAGGATTGTTTTCCCAATATACCCAGCATTCCTCCTCAGCACATGTCCAAACCAATGCAATCTCGCCTCTCTGGCTTTGTCTCCAAACCGTCCAACCTGGGCTGACCCTCTAATATGCTTATACCTAATCCTGTCTACTCTCACCACACCCAGTGCAAATCTTAACATCTTTAACTCTGCCACATCCAGCTCTGACTCCTGCCTTTTTGTCAATGCCCAGTCTCCAAGCCATATAACATAGCTGGTCTCACTACACTCTTACTGGTACTCGTCTATCACAAATCACTCCTGACACTCTTCTCCACCCACTCCACCCTGCCTGTACTCTCTTCTTCTGTTCTTATTAACACTTATGAATAAAAAAACTTCACTCAAAGCTTCTAGTTTATATGCAGTGCTTTTGAGAAGTAGTCATAGCCACATAAGTTTACATTGTTCACATTTGTACTTTCACACATTGTACAGTAAGATACAGCTGTCTGTATTGCATTCCTACATTCCAGTAGCTACAAAGTGCCAGAATAATGCATCATATTATAGCTAGCAGTTCTTTCAGGACCATGTGTGTTTAGAGGAAGGGTGACAGCCTCATTGTTCCACACAACTTCCCTGAGAAGTGCAATATCATGTTGAAGCCAGTACTTTCAAATACTCAGCAAGTAGGCAAATAAGCATTTTAGCATGAATCTCAATTCCTTGTTGTTTGATTGTAAGACACTTCAAGGTAGAGTAGTGCCTGTAACATTTCCGAAGGGCACTTATAATTCTTTGCATGGCCAAAACACTACAGAATGTAGTCACCTGTCTTAAATTAAGATCCTTTCAGTAGAGTACTAATTCAGATTGGTGACATTTCCTGGAAGTCTACCTAGCATGCTCTTTCTCTAAATCCTATCCCTTAGATACTGAATTGAGTTATTTCCTCTGGCTGGGATATATATGCCACACTACTCTGGTTTCACTATGTCTGTATTTCCCCTGTTAATGCTTCTGTGGAGAACTTGTACTGATCAAAATTAACAAAAAATTGTAAACATATGAAACAGGAAGGGTACATTTAGTTCTGCCCCCCCCCCCTTTTCCATGTGTAACTCCAGCATTGGTATGCTTGTTGCCCTTTTCATTTCTTAAGACAGTAGCTTTAACCTTGTTGAACTTTATGTATGTATAGTACCAGTGGTGGGAGAACTAGAAGCAGCTTCAGGCCTGGCTAGGCATAGCTCACTGTGTATGTGTGTGGTTGAGAACCTATATCAACCAAGCCAGATATTGTCAAAATAAACATTTTACTGTGCCAAGCCATTTGATGCCTTGCCAGACATGTTTGGTTATCTCTGTCATCATAAATTTAAGAGCAACTTTTTTGAATGGGAATAATTCCAAACGTTGAACAGTTTTTAATTATCTATCTGATGTTGTAAATCTTTGTTCATTAATTACTATTAGGACCTTGGTTCTGTCCTTGGAACCGATATGGCCGTTTCCATGCTCACACCAGCCAAAAACTCTCAACTAAGACCTACCCACAATGCCCCTCTCCTAGTTACTCGAGATCTCATTTGTCACGTTCCTAGTCAGACGTGCTAGCCATCTCTCTCAAAGCTAAGTAGAAAATTGTTATTTTTAAGACAGTTTCTCTTCAAAATTATTTATTTTTTAGTCAATTTAGCCTTTTCTCACTGTCTATAACCTAATTCTCTTCCCTGCCTTTTACCTTGGTAATTAACTTTCTACCATTATTAGTACTGTCCCTCTCTCCTGCCTTTGACAGGCCTTTCCTTACCACTTGTGGTATTTTTTAATTACCATCGTTGGTATTGCCTTACCCTTTTCTCTCCTTTTTTGTGTTTTTTTATAGGATAGCCTTGCTGCCTTACTATGTCAGACAAAGCTAAGTTGGGGTTTAAACAGTGTGACAAGTGTGGGCGTAAGATGCCTAACTCGGATACACATGCTCATTGTGTCTACTGTTTGGGCGTGGATCATATTAAAGCTGACTGTGACATTTGTGCTAGTTTTAATAATTGTACACTAGCAGAACATAAAAGTAAACTTATTTTAAAAGGTTTAATCAAGACACATTTTTCGCAGGCTCTATCTGGGTCAGAGGTCTCACCCCTCCAAAGACCAAAAAAAATGAGGAAAAACGAAGTCACTCGGTTCCTGCATCTCCATCAGTTATGGAACTGAGTCTGCTCCATCCTTCGCCGGCACCCTCAGCGCAGACCTCTTCAGCAGCAGGCTCTGTATAGTCTCCCTCGGTGCCGTCCATGATATTCACCCCTGTTTCGGTTCAAACCTCGGCACCACTGATTTTGGTACCATCCTTGGATCCGACATTGGCTCCAATGACTGTACCTGCTTGGGCACCATCCCAGCCATGGTGCTGACAGTTTCTTTGTCTCCATCAGCTCCAAAACTTGAATATCTGCCAAGGACAAGATGCTCTCCAACATACAATGCTTTTTTGGGGTAGAGATTTAGCCCCTTTCTAGAAAGACCTGATTCTCCTTCAGCAGCCTCCTTTAGATCCACTAGGAGTTTTTCTGAATTAGATGTAGTGCAGGTTGTGGACCAGCTTCTGGCAGCTAGGGGATTGCCCATTCCAGCTAGACCTTCCGTCCCTCTTGGCTCGGAATCTTTTACTACATCTTCCCCTGTTTATCCTTCTCCAACCCCTACCCAGATCCCAGTCTCCGCTCCGACAGCAGTTTTTCCCCTGTCGATAATGACCACCCTTGCTGCATCGGCTCCGGTGGAGCCGATGCTCTATAGGAACAGTGCTTGGACCATCCATACCTTGATACCTAACCCAGCACCTATTTTCTCACTGGTGCCATTCTATGTCCATGACTCTTATGGCTTTCAGTCTCCTCAGAGCTCCTCACCTGTAGGTGGACTCCTCAGGGTGGGGTGTGACCTCAGTTCTGAGGTTGTTCATCCTGGTTCCGGGCTCCCATCCCTTCTTGGGCAGGTCTGCTGTCCAGGTCATAGAGAGGGTCCTTCACTCCAAAGGCTCACAGTCAGCACCAATGACATCAGTATCAGAACCTCCCCCAGCATGCATCTCTCCCAACCCTCTATTTTGGGACCCCAGCCACAGGAGTCACAAGAATCCCCTTTGAAGGGAACCCCGTCTCCGGAGTCCTCCTCAGAAGATCCCACTGGGGAGCCACCAAGCAGAAATGGTGCAAGAGGAAGTGCCTTGATTCTATGGAGGAATCTATCACCGAAGACACTGATTGTGATTAGGGGGATGGGTCCTCATGGTCTCCCCCAGACGACATGTCATTCGGAGACATTCTCGAAATCCTCAAGCAGCGGGGAGACTGGAAGTCCTCTAACCCTTCTTTTGAGGAATCAGTGTTCTTGCAGGACTTCTATGCTTGGCCATCTACTTCCTGGGTGACTCCACTGGCAGATGATCTTATTAAACTCATTATGCAGCATGCCTGGAAGGCCCCAGACAATGTAGAACCTGTTCCCCGGAGGCCAGACAAAATTTTATCTACACCTGAAGACCAGCCCCATTGGTCCATGCAGTTGACAGTTGATTCTATGGTTGTGGTGGTGGCCACCAAGAGGGAACTGGCAGAAGATAGTTCCACTGTCCATCCTCCTAACAGGGAGTCCTGGACCATGGACCTATGCTTCAGCGACCTTCGCCATTCTGTCGCTGAACTATCTGGCACACTTTACTCGCCTCCAAAGAGACCTAATTTCCAAAATGTCTTCCTCTTTGGTGGGGGTACTGCCTGATGAGATGTGTGATACTGTTGCCTTGCAGCTAGCTACCCTTGAATCCATCTAGAATTCCTCGATGCGTTTGATATCTCACTCCACCATGGGGACAGCTCGAGCTGCCGCATCAGGCATTGTTATGAGACGTAATGCTTGAATGCGGTTGTGTGACTTAGCAGACCCCTGTAAATCTTCCTTCGTCAATACACTTGTTGACGAATCTGCACTTTTTGAACCCAAGGTACGAGACACACTTGCACCTAGTGAGAAACATGGAAAGACCTTTTCTGCTGTGGGCATATGCTTTTCCAACCCCCATACATCCTACTTCAGGAAGAAGAAGGGAGGAAAAATGTGGTTCAAGAAATCCCAAGGATCTTTTCGTGACACTTGTGGTGAACACTCCCCCTGGGGCAGAGGGGGCAACTCATATGGAAGATGCCCCTGTTGGGGTAGAGGGAGTCCGCATAACCAGGGTGCTAAAGATTCTTTATCTGGCAGACCCTACCAGTACTCTTGAGCAGCGACCTGATTGCTTTTCTCTGGAAGCAGTCGGGGGTCGTTTTTCTCTACACCTACCAGCCTGGCATCTTATTACTACCGATGTTTGAGTGCAGAGAATAATATCCAGAGGCTATCAAATACCATTCAATTTAATTCCCAGACCCATCAAATGAATCCCAATCAGAGGGAATTAGCAGCCTTAGAAATAGAAAAGAAAGAGTCATCCAACCAGTCCCACCAGGCCAGACAGGATTCGGGTTTTACTCGAGGTTCTTTTTAGTATCAAAAAAGACAGGACTGGAGACCAATCCTGGATCTGAGCCTATTGAACAAATTTATCAAACCTCAAAAATTCCAGATGGTCATGGTACAGTCCATTCTTCCCTTCCTAGGGAGGGACAACTGGATGTGCTCTATAGACCTTCAGGATGCATACTACCACATAAAGATGGATCGCCACTCCTGGAGGTTTCTCCGCTTCTGGCTGGGAGCCAATCACTACCAGTTTAGGGCACTGACATTCGGTCTCTCGACAGCCCCCTGAGTGTTCACCAAATGTATGGCAGTTGTGGTAGCTCATCTTTGACTACAAGGATTCCAGGTGTTACCCTATCCAGACAATTGGCTCCTTACTGCTCTGACTAGGAATCTCCTAGTCCACAGCCTCTCTTGCACTCAAGGACTCACTCTCTGCTTGGGGATTACAATCAACAAGGACAAATCTCAAATGTCCCCAATGAAGACACTGGAATTTATTGGAGCAGTCTTCGACACAACATCCTGTCAAGCTTCTCATCCCCCCTCATAGGGTTTTGAAAATAAGACACCAAGTCCAAGACCTTCTTCCTCAGACCTATGTACCAGCATGTCTTGTACTGCAACTCTTAGGCTCCATGGCGGCTGCCATTACATTAGTACCACTGACAAGACTACGCATGAGAATCCTGCAGTGGCTCCTTTCCTCACAATGGTCATTTCTAAATTTCTAACTCATCCACTCGACCATATGATACATTTTACAAACCGTTGCAAGGAAGAAATGCTATGTTGGATGAAGCCACAAACAAATCTTTGGTGTTGACCATTTTGTCTTCCCCAGCCCACCCTGTTAGGGTGGGGAGGGCATTTCCAGGGAAAGATGGTCCAAGGCACCTGTTCCCCCATGGAGGCCAATTTGCATGAAAATGTCCTGGAACTCAGGGCAGTTCTCTTAGCATTGCAAGCGTTCCATGCATCCCTACTCTCTGGGACCATTGCAATTCAGTCAGACAACATGTCAGTCATCTGGTATATCAACAAGCAAGGCAAAACCAGGTCTTACCCCCTGTGTTGGGAAGCCATGAGGATCTGGCACTGGGTAATAGCTTCCAACCACTTTCTTATAGCAACGCACATTCCCAGGAGTTCCAACCTTATTGCGGACAATCTGAGCAGGAACATCCTGAAGCCTCATGAGTGGTCCCTCAACCCTGTAACAGCGGATCGGATCTTCCAACGCTGGGGCAAGCCTTGCTGTGATCTGTTTGCTTCCCCCCTAAACTACAAATGCAGAAGCTACTTTGCCTTGATCTCCCCTCAGGGGGAACCACAGAGGGACGCCGCACGATTGGCCCCCGGGTCTTCTGTATGCCTTTCCTCCATTTCCCCTCATTTCAAAATTTCTCCAGAAAGCTCAGAGGTTGAGAAGCAAAGTGATCCTCATTGCCCCTTACTGGCCCTGTCAAGTCTTGTTCCCGTTTCTATGGCTTCATCTGATTCACAGCCCATGGATCCTGGATCATTCCCAAGACCTGTTATCTCATCCTCAGGGATTGATTCATCTGAACTTCCACAGTCTCAAGCTCACAGCTTGGTTCCTCCACTACCAGTGATTGCCAGGCAGCCTGACATCCCATCTCCTGTTCGTGAAATTCTTCTGGCTTCTCACATACCTTCCACCAGGAATGTTTATTCTAGTAAATGGACTAGGTTCTCTATTTGGGCCAAAGATCAGAACTTAGATCCTTTCTCTTTGCCTGTTCAAAAGATCCTACAATACCTGACTACTCTTTTACATGCAGGAGCCTCAGCATCGACGATCACTGTTCATTTAGCAGCTATCGCCAACTTTCATAATGGATTTGATAATTCTTCGATTATGTCACACCACCAATGCAAGACTTTTTTGAAAGGAGTATAACATGTTAAACCTTTGGTCAAGCCTCCCTTAGAACCCTGGAACTTGACTTTGGTACTTCAATCTCTCCCAGATCCTCCTTTTGAGCCCTTTGAGTCATGTGATTTCAAATTTTTGCTATGGAAAACCTTACTTCTAGTAGCACTAACCTCAGTGAGAAGAGTATCTGAGCTGCAGGCCTTGAGTGTCAAGAGACCTTACTTGATTTTCCACACGGATAGGATGTCCCTTTGTACTGACCCTTCTTTCTTGCCCAAGGTCATTTCTGGATTTTCCATTAACCAATCTATTGACCTGCCAGTTTTCTTCCCTCAACATTCTAATAGAGGGGAGTACCTTTTGCACACCCTTGATGTGCATCGGCAGCTTCATTGTTATTTGTACAGGACTAAATCTTTCAGGAAAACAGATAATTGTTTGTGGCCTTTGCAGGACCTAGATTGGGTAAACCTGTTTCCAAAGTGACTTTATCCTCCTGGCTTAGAAACGTTACTACCTATATCTACCAACAGAATAAGCTTATCCTTACCTTCCAGAATAAAGGCTCATTCTACCAGATCTATGGCTACTTCTGTAGCATATCATTCCAGAGCTTCTATGGATGATATCTGTGCAGCAGCCACTTGGGCAAGACCTTATGCCTTTATTTCTCATTACAAATTGGATTTGGCCTCCAGGGGATGAGCATCATTTGGTTCTATGGGGCTCAGAAATATCCTTCCTTAGGGCCACCCAGGACTCAAGTAGCTGGGGACTCGGTCCTAATAGTAATTAATGAACAAGGATTTACAACATCAGATAAAGACGATATGTCTTATCATAATGTTCCATCTGTGTTGTAGATCTTTGTTCATTCATTACTTGCCCCCCTCCTTCCCCCTGCCTGGACTCCTGGTGGACTTTAGGAACTCCTGGTTTGGGTATTTGCTCTATTTTTTCTGTTTACTACATCTGTTGTATAGGGGCAGGCAAACTCGATCTGGAGTAACTAGGAGAGGGGCATTATGGGTAGGTCTTAGCTGAGAGTTTTTGGCAGGCACGAGCTTGGAAACAGCCATATCAGTTCCGAGGACGGAACCAAGGACCTAATAGTAATGAATGAACAAAGATCTAGGACACAGATGGAACATTATGGTAAGACATAACTTGTTTTTTTTTTGCTTTACAATGAGGTGCATTGCATTGTCCCAAAGAGGCTGTGCATATATTTGTTGTGTGTGTGTGTGTGTGTGTGTGTGTGTGTGTGTGTGTGTGTATATATATACGCACACACAAACACATATGGGTTCTGTGCATTTCATATAATGTCCATTTGGTCAAGTGCTAGGAGTGGTACCTTATATCAAACATATGGATAGCTGAATGGTCACTGTTCAAACAAATTTGAGGTGAATGTGTTATGGGTGGTTTTAGTGTAAAGGCTGGGAGAGGAAATACTTTTACTTTCAAAATCTTTTGTACCTTCGATAGGGCGTTTTCTGTTCTGTTTGAACTTTTTAATGGCATTTTTTTTTAAACTTGACATTATGAACATTGAATTGTATAGAGGGCAGTCATATATAGTGTAGATGTGTGGAGTTTTGTAAGTACAGATGTACATAAAAAAATTCAACTTTTATGATTATGCACTTTTGAAATAATCATCTTCACACATTTAATGACAAGACATAGTTATTGCATAATAAAACTGAATAGCATGCAGTAACCTTATTTTGAATTTTATTTTGCCTCATTCAGGTGGCCCATGTATTTGGCTTAGCTTTGACCAAGCTCTTCATGAAACAAAATCTTAGACTGCCAGAAATAGATGTGCGAGACTGCTACAAATGGGTGTGTAAGCAATCATCTCAAGTAATAAAAGAAGGACTGCTAGCCACAAATACTTGTTTTGTTTTATAATAGGAAAGTTATCGTACATATAAGATAAGCACTGGAAGTGTCATCACATTAAAACAGCAGTGGCCATATTTTAAACTGAGATATACAGGCAAATTTACAAGTATTATTTTAAAAAGTATCAGAGTGTGAAGTAAGGTAAGCCAAATATTATAACATTCGCTTTTAGTTGCACTGCGGTTATGGCACACAAGTGTAATGGCGTCGTTCTTGTAGCAGGTTACATAACTATGGCATATGTGCAAACCTTGCCCTGCAGCTGTCCTGGGATACTTCACAAAAGAGAATACATACAAGACAAAACAATTAGGTATGCCTCTAGGGAGTAGAAGAGAAACAAATGCTCTCTAATGGTTTCTGTCTCCTCAGAAAATAATATTATAATGAATGGTTCTAAAAAGAGGTCTTGATTTCTAACTATGCATCTGCTAAGACATTGTTTTGAGCCAAATAAAATACTTTCTAGCATTGATTAGTCCATGATATCATCATCTATCTGTGTAGTAAACAAGTGAATGTGAACAGAGAAAACTGCTTTCAATTTTATTTCTAAACAAGAACTTAATTTTGTTTAAATTTAACTGGTCTTTGACTCTAAGGCTTAACTTGCTGTTAACCTTTCAATTCTTTTTTTCTGCAGCATGTTTCCTTTTAAAGGCTTGCAATCAGACATAAAGCACCAGTCTACAAGAAAGAATGACCAACTGTTCCTTTAATAGTAACAAATGTGCTAATATGTGTTAGTTTAAACTTGATCTATCAGAGGTCCGTTGAACCGTGAAGAGTGAGGGTTAATCAGAATGCTCTGAAAACAAAGGCAGATATGCCTGCAAAATCGTTTCTGTCAGACTCACATCTGTGCTGTTTTTGGTGTTCTGTTTCAGCAGGCTAGGGGTACAGATCCTAGCTTGAAGTTTTATCAGGATAAATGCATATGTGTGTGTGTCTGTATGTATATTTACCAAAAAGTATGCGTCATCATGCAGGCGTGTGTGTGTGTGCTTGTATAGAGATATACAAAGAATATGTTCATAAACTCAAAATAAGCTGAAGAAGGTAACTATGGAGACATGACTTTTATTTTAAACATTAACCTGATCCTTGTTAATGTGTAACATTAATTCCATAAACCCTGAGAATTCTAGGTAGATTTTATATCAAATTCAGTATGATTCTAATATTACTAAGAGCTGTAAAGCTGTTATGGACCTTATTAACTTCAGCTTTTATAACATTTAATTTTATTCCATTGTTTTTTGCAATGTGTCAGTGATAACAGCATACGCTTTCTAAGGCAACAAATAATGGACAAAACAGGTATTTTACAAAACCACAACACAGTCTGTTTAAATGTTTACTAAAATAGTGTGCTCATTTGTTCATTTTATATTTTAAAGCGCAATGCAAATTGCCAATTTTCCTCATTAAAATAGTTATTTATTAGAAGCAAAACATATCCATCTGCAGCTCCATGATTTAAATTAGTCAGTTGAGCAGATATCATTTAATGAGACATCACAGTTTTAGCTAAGCATGGCCGTTCTTGCAAACTTTCTGCCAGATTTATTCCGCCCTTTCAGTTAGAAAATAATTTGTTCTGCTTTGTTTTTTTTTTGTATGTATTTAAGTACTTCTGTATTTATTTACCTGAGTACCTGGATTTTGAGTATGCAAACCAGTACCCAAAGCCACACATGAGTTCTTATTATTTATTCACACTAAAACTGCAAATGGCTTTCAAATATCCTGAACACAGGTAATTGCATTTTTGTCTTTTACCAAGTATACACACTTATGCACATGTACAGGTGTATACACACACAAAAAACTTCCATACAGTAATTTCATCCCTTCAGTAACACCAGTGCTACTTCTGATGTGTTCTGAGAGAAAAGAACTTGACTATTTTTAGTAGGATGCACTTTGAGTGCAGGATTAGAAGACACTAGCTAGGCCAAGGAGTGTTTATTTTCTGGGAAGTATTTCTAACCATACAAATAAAACATGATATTTTATTACTGTAAGCAAAATCTAATTTTTTTCTCGTATTTTTATCTTGTACACTCATCATATTTTCTTTGGTTCTGGTTAGCTTGGTAAGCTCTCTATTGCAGCTGTAACTAAGGCCATGAGATTTGCTTGTCTGGGAAATGAAACTGTATAATCTGGTTTATTTTCCTTAATCCATTTGTTCCTCCTATCTATGGTACAGTGCAGTTAATAACCATGTTTAGAGTGAAAACAAAAACTGCCAGTGTGAAAACAGATATTTTCTCCTGCTGTGTGGATAGGCAGTTTCTGAGGCAGAATAGTTTTATTTGTTCTTTTGCTATCTGTTGGATGCTGCTTTTCTTTGTAGAATCGCTGTAGTGTTTGCCGATGCTAATTTCAAATGTAATTAAAAAGTGATACTTAAACATAAACGCACACATTCATACACATACATATTTTCTGTTACTTTATCCTTCTGCACCGTCTGTTGGATAGCCTAATGTAAAACTCTGTAGCAGTGTCTTTTGCATGTATGACTGGACATGAACATTAAGCATCATTTTACATTTACAGTACTGTTATAAAATCATATAGTCCATTTGATAAGGCCAACAGGGACACAGGAAAATACTTTTCTTGGGTGGCAAAAGCCAGGGTATCTTTTTGGCTAGGCTTATATAGGCCCTAGGGCCGATAGCCTAGTACCTACCTTTGAACCTATATGACTTAAGCCTAATAAATCCCAAAAATAATACCATAGCTGATTCAAAAAAAAAAAAGCTTTTGTAGTATGAGCAAATCACTCAAGAAATGTGGGTTTCAAGGAATGTTCCCACTATTCTCACAGATATGTCACTCGGCAGGCATTGTGACAGGCCTAGTAAACCACACACAGGTCTGATTCCAAAAGACCTGCTCTCCATGTGTGAGACTAAACTGAGATCAAGTCTATTGAAATCTGGCCTCCAATGTAAGTCCCTTTATAGATAGGCCTTACGCAGAAGTAAGTCACTTACACTGAAAGCAGAATCTGACCCAGTGTTACACTGCATATCTTGATTATTGTTTTCTCTTTGACAGAGTGGCCATTATCATCACCCAAAGAACAATCAATTAAACCTAAGAAACTGAATGAGATTCAAATGAAGGCATTTTACATGAGAATAGGAGCCCCTACACCTTCCCATTTAGAATGCTGCCTTCTTGCATTCCTTTAACAAGCCACTTTTTTGGTTGCCAGATTCAGGACCAAGTCATAAACATTTGCATCAGTGCCTGTTTGGTCTTTCAAGCTTGACTGAATGGACTTTATTGTCTTCATCTTTAGAGAAACAAACATTATATTTGTTTTAAATATTTTCTGAGCAAATATTGTGCTGAGGTAGTTTGTTCTTAAGATTGTTTTACTAGCCTGGTATCTAAAGGCAATCACCTGTAATCACCTCATATAACTGAACTGTGTTCTCTAGAGCAGAGATATAGCTAGACACAGCGATTTTATGCTCGTGGGAAAAGGTGATGTTACAGTCCATCTGTCTTTTCTCTGTGTAATCATAATACCCCCTGCAGATGGTACTTATGCTGTGGTATGTAGTCAAGAGGAGCAAAACTAATACTTTATGGGTACGAATACTGGGAATTCTCTTTTAAGTGTGGTCATATTTGATTTTGCACTAGGTTTCTTTCATTTACAGGAAAAAATGTTATAAAGATACATTGTTTACTGTATTAAATATATTTATTAATGAACATCTTGAGCTATGCATGGCAGTAGGGTGCTGAGACTGCTCTAATTATGAGAGTACCACTAATAACCCACCATTCAGATATCATGTGGAATATGTAAATAATTAAGGCTAGCTTTCTGTCATGTTATATTGGTCATCAAGTCATACTTTAGCCACTTGCAAATAATGGCTTGTCTTTGGACTTGTGTCTACCAGCCTCTGTATTATTTGTTAATTCATTTATAATTGTTGGCTGGAATAGTCTGACTTGGCCAAAAAGCCCCTTTTCAGCATTGGCTTACTTAGAAAAGTTCCACTATGTACAATTACAAATAGTTGATAAAAATAAATGTATAATAAAGCAACACATTCAAAAACAATTAAGCAGACTATTATTGACAGATGGCTGCAGGATGGACTGATTTCTAATCTGATAGGGGTGTGTGTGTGTGTGTGTGTGTGTGTGTGTGTGTGTGTGTGTGTATATATATATATATATATATATATATATATATATATGTATACATATCCCCTATATGTGTAAATATATTTTTCCCAGCAAACCAGTATATTCAGTGCATGCTTTTATAGTACCTTATCTGGGCAGGTATATGAACAAAAGACCTTTTGAGGCAAATGAATGTTTGTCTTTGCCTTCTGCCTTTACAGATTAGTTAAAAAGCTACCTGAGATTACAGACTAAAAACTGCCAGTATTTTTTGTTGAATTCTGCTTAGGCTTCCTATGACACAGTATATTATTGAGTTTCATTTGACACAAGTATATCCTTGTAACATGTTTTATTATGGGATGTACTGAGTAATTCTTGCATCAATGTTTTTTTTCTCTTTCTATTAGTGATTTTCCTGTTGTTAGGCTATTTGTTCCCCATTTACCTACAAATCTAGACGTATGGAGGCACAAACCTGATGGGAGTATGCACAGTAAAACACATGTTGCATTGTAAATTAAGACTAAATGCTCCAGAATAGTGAATTAATTGTTCATTTGCCATTAAGTACTGTGTAAACGAGTCACATTAGTAGTTAAGTCAGACCCAGGCTGGTCTTAGGCCAGTTCGACCTATATGGCCAAATAGGGCTCTGCTTCTACAGGGGTTCTTACACTGGGCTGTGGTAGAATCATCATGTCTTATGTGGTTGTCCTTCACTTCACTAATGGATAGAATAGTATTACTAACACTGTGGTCTGTGACACTTGTATGACTCACAATATTAGCTGGTCATTCACTGATAGTAATTAGTTCATAGGGGTCTATATTAAAAGAACGAATGTTTACTTACCCGAACACCTAAACGCTGACACTTCTTCATCGAAATGTGAAAACATAGATCGTCCAGAAGCATGAAATTGGAAACATCAAATCGTCATGGTTGGCCCTTCTGTGGAATAGCTCCGTAAGGTAAGTGTGCGATAGTTATGGACCTTAGGGTTAGGGTGCGGGTTAAGGTAAGTGCATAGATGGTAATGTATGTTAGATTTAGTGTAGGGATAGAAGTAGGTTTTTGTTAAGTGTATGTGCGGATTATTTAGTTTGTTTGGGTATAGCTTTTTAAGGTAATTGTGCGATAGTTACGGACCTTAGGGTTAGGGTGCGGGTTAAGTTAAGTGCATACATAGTGGTATATGCAAGATTTAGTGTAGGGTTAGAAGTAGGGTTTAGTTTAGGGTTAGTAGTAGGGTTTTGGTTAGCGTATGTATGTGGTTTATTTAGTATGTTTGTGTAGGTCGTATGTAGCGGGCGGTGGGGTGGGACAACTATGATGGTTCGACTTTTTGAATTTCGCAGTTTAGGGCGTTCGGTGTATTTGCGGTTCACGGAATATGTGTCAGCGTTTAGGTATTTGAGTAAGTAAATGTTCATGCTTATAATATAGACCCAGTTCATAGGTTGCTACTAGGCTAACAACCACCAGGTCCTTTATAACCGTAGCCTTGCAACACAACCCATTTTGTCCCTGCATACTTTATACATCTATTAAGAAGGGAGTATGTTAGTAAGGAGGCATCTAATGGATTTGTAGGAGGGATATTAATTGGATAACATTAATCTTACTGATGACCTCTGTCCATCAGAGACAAAATTATAGATTCCCACTGCTGCTTAAGTTCATGGCTTCATAGATGAGTACTAGACTAGCTGCTCTGGAGGACAATTTTAAGCCTACACAGTTTCTTCTCAGAGGTGAGAATCAAACCCTGTACTTTCTGTCTGTAAGGCAAACTCCTTAACCATTATGCCAACTGCTAACTCATGTTTAGTTCCTGTTGCTGAGTATTCAACTTTTTTTTTTTTTTATATCACTCCAGATGTTCTTCGTGTTTCACTGTTGCAGTCATCACCTGTGGGTTATCCCTGCTGTGGTAGCCCTCGGCCAGCCAGAATACCAAAGTCAATGTTTTTCTGTGTCAGCTGCTGTCACTTGCTGCCTGACATGAGGTCATCGGTGCTATAAAGGAAGGCAGCCAACACCATTACATCATTCTTTCTTCCTATGGAGCCCATAGCAGAAGCAGTTCATAAGTGTGCCGGTTGGTCGCTACCAGAGTTTAAATTACAGCTGAAAACGTCTAAAGCTAAGTACCCCGTTGGGGATCCTTTTTTCTTGCACTAACCAATGTCTGAAAAAGTTAACAATTGTCTTGGCTGTGGAAAGCAAATACCACACTGAGACTTCCATTCATACTGCATCACTTGTTTAGACCCAGGCCACGATGTCCCCCGTTGCTGGTTCTGTGCTCTCTTTAACATAAGAACCATTTATCATAGAGCTCTTATTGTAGCCAGGTATTTTCGTCTTCCATCTTCGCATTCCGAAATGGCATCCATCAGCCAACAGTCTGTAGACATTCCAAAAAAATGTAAGGATAAATATAGAGACAGACCACACAAGGCTAAGCCTTCTGACGACTCTACCACTAAGCAGGTCGTCAGTTCTCTGGAATTCACTGAGGTGCCTTTGCAGTCCCTGATGCCTGATTCAATACCTTTGCAGGCCTCTACTGAGACCCTTCTGGAGTTCGTTATGCTGCAGAAATCTTCTTCATTTTCTGAGCCTTTGGTTGTCTCTGCCTGGGTCCGGTCCCGCGACACAGGCTACCGAGGAGGTTTTTCACACTACCGAATCTAGACAAAAAATGACGTCTTCTCCACCAACTACTGTTTCTCTCAGACCGAGGGATACTCTTAGGCCTAGAGGCAAGGCCACTCCTAGGAAAACTACCTCTAGCCACCATTTTACTCCTGCTGTGCCACCCCAAGCTCAAATGCTTAAAATGACGGAGGATCATATCACCCTTATCAGGGGTAGTCAGGTCACACCTTCTAAAAGGAAAAGAGACCTTTCTCCTGAAATACTAACAGAACAGGATTCTGAGGAGTCTAATTATTCAGATTTTGAAGAGGAACAACCTCTGACCACTTATGAGGATTGAGATGCAGAGGAATCCATTCGTTCTGCCTTCCCATTGGAAGATCTTTCTTTTGGGGAAACCCTTCACACTCTCAGGGAACATTTCTACTGGGAATCCCAGGACTTCCCTCAGTCTAAGAAAAGACTAATAGAGTTTCTAGACCTGCCCCAGCACAGACCCTTGGCCATCCTTCCAATCTTAGAGGTGGTTGATGATGTCTTCCAAGAATCCAGCTTAACTCCTGATGCTCTCCCACCTGCTCCAAGAAAACCTGACAGGTATTACAGAGTACCAGATTCTCACAAATACCTGTACAGAAATCCTGCCACAGACCCAGAGGTCATTACACAAGGACCAAAAGGAGCTAAGGCTAGTTCTGCAAAGAATCCTATTCCTTCTGACAAGAACTCCAGAGCTCTGGACAGATGAGGTAAAGAAGTATACACCTCTGCAACCTTAGCTATCAGAGCACTCAACTGTCAGTTCCACATATTAAAATATCAGCAACACACTATGGAACTGTTAAAACAAAAGATGTCAACCTTTCCTGACTGTGCCAGTTTGAAAGAGTTAGCAGATTTACTGCACTCTACTTGTTAAGTGGCTAAACACTCATTAGACTGTGGATATGATGCCCTAGAAGCCTCAAGCAGAGCAGCAGTGTCAGGATCTGTCATTAGGAAGCATGCATGGTTGAAGGAACAACCTCTCCCTGATCATGTTAAATCTAAGTTACTTGATGCCCCCTTGGATAAGGACCGCTTGATTGGAGTAAAAGCAGAAGAGGTGCTTAAAAAGATGGAAGACAAAGCAAAATCTATGCAAACAGTAAAATATTTCCTTCAGGTACAACCTCCTAGGTTCAGTAGTAATTTTCCCTCAAAACACTGGTACTTACCTGCACCTAGCAGAAAGGGGCAAGGTAAGCCCCGCAGGGACAGACCACCCAGACTCCTATCCCAGGGACAGAAGAGAACCAAACAATGGACCACTTCCACTCCAAAGACAGGGAGTTATAAGCCATTCGTCTATGGCAAAAACTCTCAATGACTCCCTCTCCCCCCCCTGCCCTCTTTTCACTCAGCAAAAACTAGGAGGAAGACTCTCCCTCTGCAAAGAAAATTGGGTTTCTTAAACAAAGGATCAATGGGTCTTAAAGATAATTTTTCAGGGATACAAATTTTCCTTCAACGAACTCCCAATTCCAAGAGGGTATCCAGACTTACCTCCAAATCAGTGGGCAGAGGCATTGAAACAAGTCCAAACTCTCGTATCCCAAGGGGCAGTAGAACCTGTCCTCTCAGATCAAACAGGCAAAGGCTTTTATTCAAGACTATTCCTTGTTCCCAGAAAAGAGGGTACTTGGTGCCCCATCCTGGATCTTTGCATTCTGAACACTTTCCTGGTGGTCCCCAAATTCAAAATGCTAATTTTGCAGCAGCTGCTGCCTATGCTGACAAAAAATGCCTGGTTAGTTACCCTAGATCTAAAAGATGCCTACATCCACATCCAAATAAGGGAATCTTGTAGGAAATTCCTTTGCTTCAGAGCAGGCTCTCAACACTTTCAGTTCTCTGCGCTACCCTTTGGCTTATCTACTGCTCCCAGGGTATTCACCAAATGCTTAGCTCCAGCCATAGCCTTTTGCAGACAGAAAAATATACAAATTTACCCTTATCTGGACGACTGCCTCATTGAGGCAGATTGCAAAGAAAAGCTCCTCAAGGACCTCCTCGTTGTCAAATCCCTCCTAACCTCCTTAGGGTACACCATCAGTGAGAAGAAATTAAGGCAAATGCCATCCGAGAAGATCATTTTCTTGGGAGCACTGCTGGACACAGCATCCCAAATGGCCTTCCTGTACCCAGAAAAGCAGAGCTTCCTGCCTCTCTATTTTACCAAGCTGGCTTCCAGCAGTCACCTCACTGTGAGGAAGTTCCTGCAAGCCTTGGGGTACATGGCATTTTGCATCCTTCTAATTCCTTTGGCCAGGTTTCACATGAGAAAACTTCACTGGTACCTAAAGAACCTTTGGTGTCAGCACTGTCAACCTCTAGAGACCTCTCTACCTCTGATCTCCTTTATAAGGGCTGGGTTTCTCTGGTGGGCAGGGACCTGTGCCCAGAACAAGGGTCTTTTCTTTCACCCTGTGCCCAACTGGGCAGACCATTACCACCAATGCCTCAGACATAGCTTGGGGCACTCACCTAGAAGGCAGATGCACCCAAGGTCTTTGGGATGCCCAGCATCTTTCCTCACACATCAACCAAAAGGAAATGATGACAGTACAAAAGGCTCTGACATCCTTCAAACCCCATCTCAAGACAGGGGTTCTCCTTATCAAAACACACAACACCACAGTAATGTGGTACATCAACAAACAGGGAGGCACCCAATCTTACCCTCTGTGCAGGCTAGCCATGAACCTCTGGCTGACAGCCTCTTCCATGGGACTACACCTGATATCTCACTACCTACCAGGGATCATCAACACTCTGGCAAACTACTTAAGCAGAAACTTACTGGACCCCCACGAATGGCAGCTCCACAGAAAAGTCTTTTTACAAATCACTCAGGTGTGAGGGACTCCAGAGGTGGATCTCTTTGCTTCACATCTCAACAGTCAGCTGAAAAAATTCTGTACCAGGCAGTATCACCACCTAGCATGGAAGGTGGATCCCTTGACCTTCTCCTGGAACACCCTTTTTGTGTGCGCATTCCCTCCTCTGCCTCTTACTCTCAAGGTACTGATCAAAATAAGGGAGGAGAGAGACAGAAGGCCATCCTCATTGTTCCAGATTGGCCCTGACAACATTGGTATCCCTTACTGCGCAGCCTGACCTGACAGCCTCCCAGGCAGCTTCACCTGATCTCAGACCTCTTAACTCAGGTTGGGGGGGGGGATGCTGCACCCAGACTTGCAGACTCTCAAACTATCAGCATGGCTAATACTCTAAAGGCAAACAAGGGGCCCCTGTTAAGCAAACAGGTCCTAGACATTATCACAGAGGCCAGAAGGCCCAGCACTAGAAAATATTATGCAGGAAAATGGAAAATATTCTGCTCCTGGTGCCAGTCCAGAGGGGGCAATACCTCACAACTTTCCATCCCTCTTATCCTGGACTACCTAGTGGAGCTACTTAATATTGGCCTCTCCTTCTCCTCAATTGAAATCAACACCTCAGCAATTTCAGCTAATTTTGATACAGAACAGCCCCTGTTCTCCCATCCTTTGATTAAACAGTTCCTCAGAGAGGCTTATAATATCAGACCTCCCATTAGGCTACCCATTCCAGCCTGGGACCTCTATTATGCTTTGGAAAAATGAACTTTACCACCATTCAAACCTGCTGCTTCAGCAGAACTAGGATACATCTCCTGGAAAACTGCTTTTCTCCTAGCTATCACCTCAGCCAGAAGGGTTTCAGAACTTCAGGCACTGATGGCCATTGAGCCCTTCATCATCTTCCATGCCGACAGGGTCTCCCTGAGGACTAATCCCTCCTTTATGCCCAAGGTGGTATCTAATGTAACTCTCAGCCAGGCCATACATCTACCCACCTTCTATCCTAACCCTCAAAACAGGGGGGAAATAATTCTGGACTCATTAGACATGCACAGATAGCTCAAATATTATCTGGACCATACTAAACCCTTCAGGAATACAGACCAACTACTTGTCAGCTTTGCCCCAGGGCAAAGGGGAAGCCCATTGCCAAACAAATCATTTCCAAATGGATATCACACTGTATCCATTTCTGCTACAGATTTCATAGAAACCCTGCCCAAGTCTATGCAAACCCATTCCACTAGGGCAGCCTCCACCTCCACAGCATTCCTCAGAGGATTTCTCACAAGGGACATCCTGGAAGCTGCCACCTGGACTTCTGTCCATACCTTTACCAAGCATTACTATCTACCTCTATTTTCTAAGGCTAGGGCAGGATTTGGATCTGCAGTTCTGCAGGGCATGTTGACCCATTCCTAGGTCTCTTACTAATCCTACCACCCTTCTTCTCAGCTTTGGGAATCCTCCCAGAGGTGATGACTGCAACAATGAAACATGAAGAACATAGTACAGTTGTGTACACTTACCATAACTGTAGATGTTTGAGTGTATTCACTGTTGCAGTCCTGGTTTCCCACCCTGCTTCCTCCATATATCTTCTGTCTTTAGGAAGACAAAAGTTTCTAACGGTGGCTTTTAGCCAGCAGGACCACTTTACCATATTTACTTGAGCCTCTGACTGGTTAGGGCAAGAAAAACTGATGTAATAGCATTGGCTGCCTTCCTTTATAGCATTGACAACTTGACGTCAGGCAGCAAGTGACAGCAGCCGATGCAGAAAAACATTGACTCTGGTATTCAGGCGGGCTGAGGGCTACCACAGCAGGGATACCCACAGGTGATGACTGCAACAGTGAATACACTCAAACATCTACATTTATGGAAAGTATACACAACTGTACTTTACTACTGCAGAAGATAGTAAGAACATATTTAATATGAAAACTGAGAGTGGTTATATGGTTTCTTTTGCTACTCTTGCTGATATTAGTATGGAACTAGTTCATAATAAATATAATTATAAAAAAATAACTGTGGAATACTCAGCCTCAAAGAGTATGAAAACAAACATTGCTAAGCACAAAAAACAATGAACAGATAGTGCGATGGAAGGTAATTTCTATTCACTGAGACGTATGACAGAACATTACCATTTCAAAAGTATGACAGAGAAACACCTGCTTCATATGCAAATATCAGTAAAATAATTGACAAGAAGTTAAACATGAGGTGTGTACATTGAATCGAGGGAGGCTGTGGTGGATACTTCGACTTGGCTGAAAAGGGAAAACAGTACAAGTCATAAAGATACTGCAAGGATACCATAGTGGGGGTAGTCAAATAGAAATGTAAGAGTTAAACATTATTTGAATGATTTGAGGAGGAGATTTTTAGGGGTGTTGCAGAAAGCTAAACAAACTGTGTGAGTTTTATATGTTCTCTCCACATCCACGTAGGTTTTTTAAGGCATTCTTATTTCTTCTTACCTGCTAAAACATGCTGCTTAATGACTACCATAAAGTTTCTATGCACGTAATCTTTACTGTTGTCCTTGTGGTCTAAGATATTGCTGGTAGTGATCTGCAAGCATTAGTCCACTTACCTGATTAAGCAAGTAATTAAGTAAATAAAAATAACCTTTTTGAAACAGGTATAAGTGTGTTATAAGGTGGAGGCATCTAAGCAGTGCTATTTCTAAGGATAGATCTGAGATTATGATGATGATGATGGTGATAATGACGATGATGATTAATTCTTAGAAAGTTTAACAGTTATTTTGACCCCAACAAGATATGAGAACTTACTATGCAAGGAAATTCAACAGCAAGTGTAGGAGGTGATAGAAGATGGGATGAGAGAAGAAAGGGGTCAATGATATGAGAATGGATAAATGAGTTTAGAAAATCTACATGTTCTTTTTGCCCCACAGCCATCATGTCTATTCCCAGTCACTCACTTGTCCAGTCTAGCTGGCATCCCAGCACTTTGGACATGGAGATAAGAGTTGTGGAAGATGATGAGTCAGAAGATTTTTATCAGGTTCCAAATTCCAATTCAACTTACCTCGGAGTAGTATTCGCTGCTTAGTGTTGTCTTTTTTAATATAAGAAAATGAACAAAGGTATTTTGTTTTTATTTTATTTATTTTTGTTTTTAATGTACAGTAGTCACATGCATTCTTAATATCAAATTTGAAATAATCTTAAGTCGAGGAGTCTATATGATGGAAGGAGGTGGAGGTTGGATGATAGGAGGTGTGGTAATTTGAGGAGGACCACCAAAATAGTCCAAATCGGGCATCAGAGTTGCTAAGGCAAGCCCTGGTGAGATGAGATGTGGTGAAAATAAGATAAGCAAAACCCAGTGCACTATTTTCTTTGTATATGTAGTCCTTTTACAATTTCTTCCCTTGTCTGCATGTATTGTTATACAACTTTATTTTTGGTTTTACTTTATCCACGACTTTTTTCCCTTTAAAATCCAATATGTTTTGCAAAATGAGCGTTCCAGTGGTTAAAATAACCAAATTTGTGGCTAGGGTGGCAAAATGGCAGAGTAAAACTATCCAAAGTTTAAGAATACTAAAAAATATATAAGTTGCAGACTGTGATGTGGGACATGAGGAATAGGGAATGAAGTAGACGTGATGTGGTTAATTTTATTAATTTATCTATAGGAATAATAATAATAATTATATGCTTATGTTATTTATTTCTATTTCTTGATATGCTACATTAATTGATGAGATATAATTATATTGCAGATGAAGATAATGTCTGACATTAGATACATATAAAATTGCATTTGTAATACCTTTAAAGAATCTTTCTTTTCTAAAGGAGTTTTCTATAAGAGCATTATAAATAGGGTTAGCCAATATATTTTATATAACTTGTTTGCTAGGTAGTGTCAATTAGGGATACGCATTTTCAGGTTATATTCAAAATAATGGAACTTGAAGAAAATAGCCCTGTAAAACATTGTTACAAAGACATTTGGGATGAATACATATACATGCTAAGTAGAACCGTGTTTGAACATTAACACAGGACATAATGATAGTCAATGACAGTTAGTGCTATGATCATGTGTTTCATATAAAACATAAACTATAAACCAAGAGAAGTTTTTATGTGCTCAAATATAAACACACACATGTATTTGTAATGATGTGCACTTGTATACATCTTGACACATATATGTGGTGTTTGCTTATATATGTACAGTGATCCTGCTTCAAGTCACTGGACCCCCCTATCAAGATTATTTTATTAACTGGACTGAGGTTTGTGTACTTTAGCTAAATATTGAAGCAAATTCTGAACTTTTAAAGGCACTGTATTTAATTAATTTAATATAATGTTGTTTAAGTGGTAATTTTATACAGAGATTGCAAGAGGAAATACATGTATATTTGGCAGTCAAACCATCTAATGTTAGCACTATACATGATATGGATAGTACATAGGTTCATAGGTAGGTATTAGGCTATCGGCCCAAGGGCCTACGTAAGCCTAGCCAGCAAGGTTCCATAGCTTACACCACCCAAGAAAGTTATTTTCCTGTGCCACTGTCCAGCAGAGACACAGAAGTGATCCCCGGAGTGTATTTCCTATTTCCCATCCACTCATCAAGATTTTTCTTGAAGAGTGCTAATGAAGAACTGTGCTTGACATAGATGGGTAGCTTGTTCCAGAGTATAAGAAGTCTCTGGGACAGGAATCTATCCCTCCAGCGTGTCCTGTTTATTGTGATGACAAGGTTTAGGTCCGTAGAGCGTGTAGGTCGGAGGGACTGGAATTTCTTTAGGTGTAGCATGTCCAACAGCTCTGAGTTTGACATAGCTTTATATGTTAGGCAGAGATCACCTCGGAGTAGGCGATATGCTACGGAGTAAAGCTGGAGTTTTTTGAAGCGGTCAGTATAGGGCATTTGTTTGAGGCCAGTAATCCTCTTTGTGAGGTACTTTTGTGGCCTTTCCAGCTGCTGCAGATGTCTTGTGAGGTACATTCCAAAAGGGGTGTTGTACTCTATAATGGGTCTAATGAGTGACGAGTAGAGGGGAACAATGACCTCTTTTTTCCTGGATGAGAACCCTTTTATGATGAGGTGTGCCATGCAGAAGGACTTCCTGACTACTGTGGTGATGTGACTATCAAAGGAGAGACTACTGTCCACCTGGGTCCCAAGGTCTCTTATCATGCATTTGGTGTTAAGTAGATTGCTGCCTATGTGGTAGTACATGGGTACAGAGTTATTACCAAAGGGGATGACACTGCACTTTTTGGCATTGAGCTTGAGGCCATGGCTCCGACACCAAGCATCTGTCTCAGTGAGGCCTTTCTGTAGGATGTCCACATCATTTGGGGACTTGACTATGGCTCCTAGTTTGCAGTCATCTGCGAACTTCATTAGCCAAAGGCCTTCTGTGTTAGCCTGTACTTCAGAGAAGTAGATATCAAACAGGAGAGGTCCCAGGACGGAACTCTGTGGTAGTCCACTTGTCACTGCTTTGAGGTCAGATTTGGAGTCTGCAACTTTTACAGTGTGGGTTCTGTCAGTGAGCCAGTTGGCAACCCATCTTGTGACATGGGATTTATACCTAGTTTAGTGAGTTTAGCTATAATTCCAGAATGGGGGATGGTGTTGAAAGCCTTAGCGAGGTCAAGATAGGCTGTATGAACCACCTTACCCTCATCCACGGCTTTGGTGACTGCCTCAAAGAAGTCAATCAGGTTCAGGAGGCATGATCTGCCTTTTCACAAACCTGAACTGGGTGAGATCCAGAGTTTGGAGGTTACCAATGTCTTTGTTTATGAGTTCCATGATGATACATTCCACGGCCTTGCAGACCAGGCTCGTCAGGCTAATAGGTTGATAGTTCCCGGCATCAGTGGTGGCTCCCCCTTTGTGGAGTGGGTAACTGTTGCTGTGCGCCATTCAGTGGGCACAAAGCCTGATGCGAGGCTATTATTGAACATGGAGTCAAATGCCAACAGTATGCAGAACATATATAGTACATCCTTCTAATGTTAATAGTGTACATATCGTGGGCAGCACATTTGTCTGCTGTCAGTAGTATACACAATGTGGGCACTACATCTGTCATGTTTATTTTCATTATTAGTTTTGCCATGTTTATTCTAGGATAAGTCAATTAATTGGTTTGGTAAAATATCTTGCACCAGGTCATGTAACAAATGAAAGCTTATGAACATCAACATCTATATAGATTTTAATGGTTATAGGGAAGAAAGGATTTGCAGTTGTAGTGGCATGTTTTGTTTTGTAGAATAAGAAAGTCTAGTCTGACATAACTACAAAGTCATTATAAATATGCTGCTAATAGTTTCTAATTTTATTCTTTACTTGTTTTGAGTAGGTAGATATAACTATATAACATTTATTATTATTTGGAACATTTAGTTTTTCATCAGTATTGGTATCTTTAGCTTTTATTATATTCTTTCATTATTAAAATTACTCAAACTGTTTCTATAATTATAATTAATTTTAGTAATTGAATTTTATATATAAGTTACAGAAGGAATTTTGAAATAAGATCAAAAGTGGATGTTTGTCTTTGTTTAGGCAGTATGTCTAATAAGTTAGACTAGGGACATTAGTATCCATAGTTGGTAGGGATATAAATAAATTACAGTTAATTACTATTAAATTATTTAAATTAATAGTTTGGGATTTGATTTTAACCGAGTCTTATATTAAAAAGGAAAAAAAGAGACTTTTAAATACTAATAATACATGATGTAGGCATATACAGCAGTATAAAATTATAAATGACAATGGCAATCATCTATGAAATACATCTTCACTGTATGAATATAACTCTATTAATAAAATAATACTACAAGAACAGGTTAATATTTAGTAATGACAAACAAGCAGAGCCACAAATACTGCAATAGATTTAATGGCGCTCTGGTACCTCGGCTATGTGCCTTCAGAGGAATAACTTTACAAACACCCAGAAGTTCATTTATCCAAATTCTTAATTGATTAACAGCACATCAATCAAACAATCAAGTAATTACACAACCCTTAAAGAGACAATATGAAAAGTAATCCAAAATACTGGTCTATATTAAAACCCCGAAAGGTCTAAAATGCGAGTGTATGTACATGGACACATAAAGGTTGATGTACATACACAGCAAAACACAAAAATTGTGAAAATCAAAATGCTGAGCGTGTTTCGTCAGCAAAAGCGCCACATAGGTAAGTACAAAATAAAAAACAAACATTAATATGCTTATACAGGGGGGCAAGCCTCCCTCCACCCCCATGTGTAGGACTTTGCCCCCCACACCCCCTTCTTAAATATACCAACTCTGAGACCGAACTACAGTGGGAAAAATTATATATTTCCTTATCCCCACTACCACACTGCTGGCTAGGAAACACGTTCGGCGTTTTGATTTTTGCCGTTTTTGTGTTTCGCTGTGTATGTACATTGACCTTTATGTGTCAATGTACATACATTCACGTTTTAGATCTTTCGTGTTTCTAATATGTAACCCCAAAATACATATATGCATAAGAAACAAGTTAAATATTCAAATTAATATACAAATTCAGACCTCTAGGTACAAGTTTTCTAAAGTTTAAAATGAGTCTGCTTTCCATTTCTTATAATTTGTGTGCAAAATTGCTCCCCCCTTGACATTCAGGCTTAGCTAATACACTAAAAAACAAAGTATCATCATGTCCCCATGTATTCTATAAAATGACCTGCAATGGGGCTATCTAGTTTTTGATTTCTAATGTCACCCAGATGTTTCAGAATGTGAACTTTCACCATTCGCTTAGTCTGACTGACATACCATTTAGGGGGTGAACACCCACACCCCACAATATAGACCACTCCACAAGAACAACAATCAAACCCATCTTTAGCCACATACTTAACACCATTAATACTCATATCAGAAATGTTTTGAACCCTAATACTTACTTTGCATTTTTCACATATATACATTGCCAACATCCTAGCTGACAGGTTCAGCTCAAACTTCTCCACCCCCTCCCCACCAAAAGGGCAAATATCAATCCCAGCAGAGTGCTGCCCCCCTGACATCTCAGATGCTCAGGTAAGTGCCGCCCTCTCCAAAGCAAAAAACACAGCATCAATGGGACCAGACGGTGTCCTGGGCTGCGTCCTACATGAACTCCAAGAAGAGCTAAACCCAAACATAAAACTACTGTTCAATCTCAGCCTTACTACAGGATATGTGCCCAAAGAGTGGCGTACAGCAACAGTGGTCCCTCTCCATAAAGGTGTTGCCTCAACGGATCCTGGAAACTATTGCCCCATAAGCCTGACTAGCTTGGTCTGCAAAGCTATGGAAAGGATCATCATGGACCTCATAAATAAAGATATTGGGGACCTACAGACACTGGATCCTACCCAGTTTGGCTTTGTTAAGGGCAGATCCTGCCTCTTAAACCTGGTTGATTTCTTTGAAACAGTCACCAAGGCCATTGACGAGGGGAAGGTGGTCCACACAGCCTACCTGGACCTCGCAAAAGCCTTCGATACAATACCCCACTTGGGCATTATAGATAAGCTCACCAGCTTAAATATAAACCCCTATGTCACTAGATGGATTGCAAACTGGCTCAAGGACAGAACCCACATGGTTAAAATTGCTGGAGCCATCTCAGACTCCAAACCAGTTACAAGTGGTGTCCCACAAGGCTCAGTCCTGGGACCTCTCTTGTTCGGTATATATTTCTTGAGGTACAGGCCAACACGGAAGGACTGTGGCTGACCAAGTTCGCAGATGACTGCAAACTGGGCGCCATAATCGACTCTCCAGCCGACACAAGCATCCTCCAAAAGGGCCTCATAGAAACAGACAACTGGTGCCAGAGCCATGGCCTCAAGCTAAATGCCAAAAAGTGTATAGTCATCCCCTTTGGCAAAAACAAAGTGCCCACAAATTACCACATAGGTGGTAATCCATTAAGTACAGAAGAAGTAATTAGGGACCTGGGGACCCAAGTTGATAGCAATCTCTCATTTGACAACCACGTGGTCAAAGTGGTTAGAAAAACATTTTATATAGCCCACCTAATCATGAAGGGATTCACATCTAGATCAGGGGAGGTCATCGTGCCTCTTTACTCATCCCTCATCAGGCCCATAATTTAGTACAATGCCCCTTTTGGGATGTACCTTACCAGACAACTGCAGCAACTGGAAAGACCCCAAAAGTACCTCACCAAGAGGATCAAAGGGCTCAAACAGATGCCATATGCTGCCCGGTTAAAGAAACTCCAGCTCTACTCAGTGGCATACCGCCTGTTCAGAGGTGATCTGTGCCTGACGTATAAAGCCATGTCCTACCCGGAATTAATGGACATGCTGCACCTCAGAAAATCCAAATCCCATCGAGCTACGTGCTCGAGAGACTTGAATCTCAGTACTGAAATAAATAGGACATGCTGGAGGGACAGATTCATAACCCAGAGGCTCCCATCACTCTGGAATAAAATCCCAGTCCAGGTTAGGCAGAGTCCCTCATTGACTCTCTTCAAGAGGAATCTTGATGAGTGGAAGGGAGATCGTAGGTTTACCCCGGGTATCACTTCTGTGTCACTGTTAGACAGAGGCACAGTATACTAACCTCGAAAAAGGGCATAGCAAAATAAATTTAAAATGGGTGGCGAAAGCCAAACACATTCTGGCTAGGCTTATAAGTGCCCTAGGCAGATAGCCTAGTATGAACCTATGAACCTGTATGTTCCTTCTTAAGCCTCCTATTCCTTACACTAAGTATCTCCTTTAAATTACTATATATTTCCCATAGGAAAATATGACCTTCTTTGGGAATAAGCTACTTAATTCATCATTGAAACATACAACAGGCCATAAACTTTCCACCAAATTCTTCATAAAAGGTGAAAAGAGGAAAACTTGGCCACAAAAAATAACTTTTCCTCTTCATCCCTCTTCTTTTAAGCAACAAAAAGGCCTATAAAATTAATTCCCAACTATAACACTAAGGTCACTCTGACCATCTTTCACCCAATCATTGCTCTCTCAATGGAGTCTTCAGAATACCCTCTATGCAAAAACCTCTCCTTCACTTTCAAAAATTTTTGCTCAAGCAAGTACACTTCAGAGGTGTGCTCAGAAATTCATTTAAATTCACCATAGGGCAAAGATTCAAGTAAATGAGGGGGATAGGAACTACTAACATGCAGAAAGTTATTGGTATATGCATTCTTCTTATAGGGCTTAAACTGAATTCTCCTTTCAGTGTCCACATAGAATTCAATATCCAAAATTAAATAACATATTTATTCACATTGAAAGTGAATACTAGCCCAAAGGGATTTCTGTTAAGCAGCCTAATAAACTCTTGAAACTCACCAGCTTCACCATTACAGATACAAATCAAATGATCTATGTAATGCTGGTACTTAACAGATTTAACAAAAATTCTATAGAATACATGCAAACATTTTCAAAATGGGACATGAAAATTATAGTATATACGGGGGTAAAAATTAGGTCCCATAGCTGTGCCTTACATCTGTAAAAAAAACTTTTTCAAAAGTAAAATGATTATGTGTTAACACAAATTCTAATAACTGAACCAAAAAAGAAATATGTGGTCCTTCACCCAACAACTTACCACCTGCCTCCAACCCCCACTTGGACTTAATATTAGTATATAAGGACTTAATATTGACAGTAGCCCAATAAAAGTCCTCCTCCCATTTCATACCTTTCATCATTTTACAAAAATCATTAGTATTTCAAATATGTGAGGGAATTTTCATTAAATACCTTTTCAACCACCCAGGAGCATCCCAACATGTTCCAAAAAAAACCACAACTTGAAACTATAGGTCTTCCCAGGGGTTCAGCCAAACTTTTATGAACTTTAGGAAAGGCATAAATGTGGGGTCCCTAGGAAGAGGTATATAAAATTAACATCCTTTGAAGACAAAAAAACTTACCTCTCACCCCTTTCTAAAACATGAAATAAATGGTTTAATGATTTTAAGAGATTTGGGATATTTAGAGAAAAAAATACTCATGATTCATATGCCCATGGTACACAGGTATTGATGAACTATGTATTTCAATAATTATAGTATGTAAAATTGAAACCTTTAGAATTATCCCTTGCCCAGTAACTGATCATAATGTTTTTATGTATGAATATGTTTTTATGTATGAATATAAACTTAGATTACAGAAATGTTCAATTACTGTATAAAATTCCAACATATATGACAAACTTGAAAGACTTTACAACTTATCTCTTAGAACAAATTGATTACTCCAACTAAATGCTAATGGAATGGTTAACAGTATTATCTTGTGGGATACAATGAAAATGTATATTCAAGAAATAATGGGAAAATGGGTATGCAAAAAATTAATTAAAAGAATGGGATAAGGAGATTGTTATAATAAAAAAGAACATTACACTGTACTAGATTAGTTCAACAAAACCTAAAAGTTAATTCAGAAATAATAAAGGATCTAACCAAAAGATATCAAGAAATACTTAGTCATAAAACTGAAATTGCTCGATGAAACAGAAGTAAGCCAATTAATAAAAAGCACAAATTAATATTTTAAATCCAATAACAAAAATTATACATCAGATGTAGAAGAAATGCTATCAGTCTTTTAAAGTCTATCATAAAAAATCAAATAAAAAGAACAGAATCATAATTGAAGATGAAGCTATTGCTAATTACTTAGAAAAAATCTAATAAATTAAATGAATATCATATTAAAAAGATAAATAAACATCTTACTGTAATGGAACTTAAAGTTGTAATCAAATTAAGATAACTGGGAAAATCCACAGGTATATTATCATCATGGAATTTATAAACAAAGACATTGGTAATCTCCAATCTCTGGACCCCACCCAGTTCGGGTTTGTAAAAGGCAGATCATGTCTCCTAAACCTGATGGACTTCTTTGAAGCAGTCAGCAAAGCCGTAGATGAGGGTAAGGTGCTTCACACAGCCTATCTAGATATCACCAAGGCTTTTGACACCATCCCCGACTCTGGAATTATAGATAAAATCACTAAACTAGGTGTAAATCCCCATGTCAGAAGATGGGTTGCCAACTGGCTCACTGACAGAACCCACACTGTGAAAGTAGCAGACTCCAAATCCGACTTCAGACCAGTGACATGTGGAGTGATTCAGTCCTGGGTCCTCTCCTGTTTGGTATCTATTTCTCTGAAGTACAGGCTAACACAGAAGGTCTTTGGCTAATGAAGTGACTGCAAACTAGGAGCCATAATTGAAACTCCTAATGGTGTGGACATCCTACAAAAGGGCCTCACTGAGACAGATGTCTGGTGTCAAAGCCATGGCCTCAAGCTCAATGCCAAAAAGTGCATTGTCATCCCTTTTGGTAAACACTCTGTACCCATGATCTACCACATAGATAGTAATCTACTTAACACCGAAAGTGTGATGAGACCTTGGGACACAGGTGGACAGTAGCCTCTACTTTGATAATCACATCACCACAGTAGTCAGGAAATCCTTCTACGTGGCACACCTCATCACAAAAGGTTTCTCATCCAGGAAAAAAGAGGTAATTGTTCCACTTTACTCATCATTCATTAGACCCATTATAGAGTACAATGCCCCTTTTAGTATGTACTTCACAAGATATCTACAACAACTGGAAAGGCTGCAGAAATACCTTACAAAGAGGATTACTGGCCTCAAACAGATGCCCTACACAGACCGTCTCAAAAAACTCCAGGTTTACTCCGTCGCATATCGCCTACTCAGATGCGATCTCTGCCAAACATACAAAGCCATGTCAAATCCTGAGCTGTTGGACATGCTCCACTTAAAGAAATTCCAATCCCTCTGAGCTACATGCTCTAGGGACCTGAACCTTGTCACCACAATAAGCAGAACATGCTGGAAGGATATATTCCTGTCCTGGAGACTTCCCATACTCTGGAATAAACTACCTATTTATATCAAACAAAGCTCCTCATTAGCACTCTTCAAGAAAAATCTTGATGATTGGATGGCAAATAGGAAATTCATCCTGGGGATCACTTCTGTGGCCCTGCTTGACAGGGGCACAGGAAAATAATTTTCTTGGCTAGGGAAAGCCAGGGTACCTTTTTGGCTAGGCTTATATAGGCCCTAGGGCCAATAGCCTTGTACCTACCTATGAACCTATAAATACAGAAATATATAAATTATTCCCAAAAGGATAATCACTTTATTAAATTAAACCTTTAATTTAATTTACAATACAAAATAATTGCTCATCCTTGGAACTATTCCTCGATAACACCAATACTTAAACAAGAAGAAGAGCAAGAATTAGTGTCATCCTATAGACCAGTTGTCATTATTAAATTTTGATTATAAATTATTCACTTCAATCTTTTCAGTAATGAGTTGACATTGAAAAGGCATTTTATTCATTTGATTGGAATTTTGTTGTTTAAAACATGAACTGCTATTAGATTTGCAACACACTTGTTGAAGTCATTAAAATAAAATGTATCTGAATTCTTATACATTTATTAAAATTGGATGTTTTCATTTAAGTTGATTAAATGGATTAGGGTGCCCATTATCACCTTTATTAGTTGATTTGGTAATTAAATAATTTTCAAATAAAATCAGAAATAATAAGAAAATGCAGGGATTTGAAGTTAATAACATTTTTCAATGTAAAATACAACACTTTGTTGATGACATATTGATGATATTAAAAGATATTAATATATCTTTTGTTAAGTTAAAGAAATTGAAATATTTAAATGTGTTTAATTTATATATTTGAATGATGATTTATCAAAATAAACCTATGAACCTATAAATCAACAAGTAAATAACTTAAAAGACAAATATTTAGGAATAGAAATTTACTTGGATGTTAAATCATAAATATGAATATCTCCAAAGTTATTAATGAAGTTAATTGCCTTATAGAAAAAAAGGGAATACATTTTTTTTACTTTTGAAGAAAGGTTAATGCATATTAAAATGATAATTTTACCTTAAATAATTTACGTTCTACAGTCAACATTTCTCTGGCCTGAGGAACAAAAATGTAAAACAAAATTGGAAAAAATATTTACATTATTTTTATGGCTTCCAATAAAAGCAAGAATAGCAGACAAGAATCATTTAAGAGTGTGGAAGTATGGAAGAATTAATTTTCCAGGTTTAGAAGCCTATGTTTTAGAACCCATGTTTAATATAATTATTCAGTGGTTAGATCCAAACTATAATAATCATTAAAAATCTTTCATGAACAAATTTATGTTGAATTCATTTAAATTAAAAGATTCATATAAATTGAAAATAGTTAAGAACTTTAATGTTGAAGATAAATTACAAAACTAGATTTCTTCTCCTATTTAACATCAATTATAAAACATTTAGAAACTGTGTGTGTGTGTGTGTGTGTGTGTGTGTGTGTGTGTGTGTCTATGTATGTATGTATGTATGTGTGTGTGTGTGTATATATATATATATATATATATATATATATATATATATATATATATATATATATAGGTCCCTATCTGATTGAGTTGCAGAATGCTGAAGACCATATGATCAAAGTTTTGAACCTTGAAAATAAAAGTGAAAACACAAAAATGAAATAAAACAGCTACTGCCGCGGTGGTGGAGAGGTTAGTATTGTCGCCTCACAGCAAGAGGTTCTTCTGTTTAATGTTCGGCTGGAACGCCTTTTGTGTGGAGTTTGCATGCCAACCCCATGGTGAAATGACATCTAAAGACATGCAGGTAGGTGCATGTGTGAATGCGTGTGCCTTCCTTGAAGGTTGGGCATCGGGCTGGCACCTTGGCACAGTAAAAATCCATTGCCAATCAGTGGACCGGAGTTTCGCTGTGGCGACCCTTAACCGGGAAAAGCTGAAAGACATTACTATTACTTACTGTGACATTTTTGCAGGGGAGCAAGCCCCCCTGAACCCCCACATGGGGAGCTACACAACCCTCACCCACTGCTACTTAAATATACCATTTCCGAGATTGCACTAACGTGAGGAAATGGCAAATCCCAAGTTCCATGCAGTACGGCTATCTCAATACAAAGTATTCGAGGTTATAAAACTTTTATCATATATCATCGACCCTATATTCTTTGGTGTTCTGCAACTCGATCATCTGATAGGGACCTATATATATATATATATATATATATATATATATATATATATATAGAAATTTTTAATATTTTCTATACTTCAACTGTGGGAGTTACTGACTTCTCTTCACATTGTGATGTGATTCTATATAAAAGTAATAATTTTATATATTGGTTTGATTGCATTACTAAAGGTAGTCTTCTGTCCTCAGTGACATTTTGAAAAAAAAAATTTGGAAGCATAAAATTTAAAATTCAAACTTTTACAGATAAATTTAAAATGTATTTAAATTTATTAAAGGAAAAAGAAAACTACACATACCCAAAGTTGTATGAATATTTGATATCGGGAAATTTCCTATAAAGGTAGCATATCTAAATTATACAAGATTTTAGTAAATAATAAAAATGATTTAGATAAAACCTATTGGAACTTTATAGAATCATTATCTATTAATGAACTTTTATAAGAAAATATAAATATTTAATACTAAAGGCCAGTAGTCAAACATCTACAGATATACAGTGGAGAAGTGGAAATATATTCATACAGTACTTATTACAGACGTTAAGTTGTCAAAATTCAAAGGAGTAACATCTTCTATTTGTTGGAGCTGTAATAACGTATTATGAACTGACTGGGTGTATATTTTATATTGATTGTGAAAAACTTACTGATTTTTGGAATGATATAAAGTAATCTTTTAAAGCCTTATGGACTGACAATTACATACTTACAGGATTATTAATTCTAATAAATGTGCCTGTTATTTCAGTTATAATGTAATCAGTATATAACATTTTGATGTTTCCTTGCATTTCCAACAAAAGCTGTAACTAAAAAACTGGAACTCAAATATAGAACCTTTGTTTGATTATTTTCTTAATTTGGCCACCATTATTTTGCAAAAATGGAAAGCATTCATTAAAATTACTAAGTGAGAAAAATCCTTTGAAACTGAAGCAATAGAAGAAATTAAGAGTCTTTATTACCAAAATATGACATTGATGTACATTGAAGCTGTAATGAAAAATTAATTTGATTGTACTGTTGTTGTTCTGATTAGCTCTTAATGAAACATTCAATGTTCCTTTAATTTTCTTGCTTTGTAAATAGTATAAATATGTTAAAAATATTATTTAAACTAAAAAGAAAAAAAAGAATCAAACGAGAATGCTGCAGCTGAGTAATAAAAGTGGATGGGGTTTTAGGTGGCAGCATGAAGGTTGGCAATGTTGTATTTAGGTATGAAAATATTGATTCACAGACACTGGGAATTAGGTCTAGTTTGGCAGGCAGAATATTATATTGCAAATTAACTGAAAGATTCAGATATGAGTCTGGCAAATGGAAAAAGGGTTAGTACCGGTTAGCTGTGAAACTCTAGAAACATCTAATAATGATTAGAGCAATTTGACAAATTTTACTTTACCAAACTCTGGTAACAGTGGCCTGAGCAGCCTGTTTTCTGCATGAAAACAGCAATCCTGTTCTCAGCCCACACATCCTTACTACATTATATAACAACTCCAAGATCACTTTAGCATGGAAAAATAAAAATACTTTCTGCAACCATCCAAAAAAGAAGGACAAATTTTAGCAAAACTACCCTGTCATTGTTTCTAAATAGAAGTGATTAGCAATATAAGATCACTTTAGCATGGAAAAATAAAAATACTTTCTGCAACCATCCAAAAAAGAAGGACAAATTTTAGCAAAACTACCCTGTCTTTGTTTCTAAATAGAAGTGATTAGCAATATTATACTTCAACAGTAGTATCACAGGACCTGTCCTACTACTTTTGATAAATGGTAGGCCTTTCTCTGTCAGTATCCTTTACTTGTTTATTTTGTATGTTGGCAAATACCAGGAAACTGAAACAGAGGGGCAGTATTGTAATGGATTTTGTGTTGTTATACCCTATTTATTAAGGGAAATGACAATACGGGTAATGAACATTAAAATATTCATTCGAGTTCATTATTAGGTATTTCATTAAGATAATAAATCCAGAAAGGAATATTTTTATTGACATTTTAATTAATTTTCTTCATAACAAATGTATGTGTGTGGAATCACAGAATGGTCCCTGTACTTAACAGAAATCATAATGTGACAGCATTTGTTTTTCCACAACACTGCATTTTATGCTTTGTTTCAGACAACTCTTCAGTTGTCTGGCCAGGACCAGAAGTGGAAGAATTACAGAGCTAATATGTTACCCAACTATTGATACTGGTAGTCATTGTGAAGATTGGAGGAAGATGGGCGAAGGCTGCCAGCCTAGTCAAATAGAATTTGATACATAATTCTGTCAATTGTATAAATAAATGTAAAATGCAGGCTTGTGTTTTTAAATGAAAGAAAACACTGTAAAAATGCAAACTTCAAGATTGTTGCAACATTGCCATCTGCTGTAAGGAAAACCAAGCCAAGCATTTCAAATGTGTCTTTTGAAGTTGAAAGGATCTTATGAATCTCTTTGATGTTTTAAAAGTCAGCTCCAGCGAGTCTGGATGAAGGTTTCAGGCCAATTGTTTTAAGGTTAAAGTTAAGGGCTAGAATTTACATGTGGAAGGTGCTGTGTTGCTCTGGTTTCTGCTAGAGTGTATATGTGAAATGCCTTTTGTTGTTGTAGTCTCCTGAGCAGGTGTTAGCTTGCTAAATAATGCAGTTTGCGGCCTGGGAACTCCAGACTAAGTGTGAAAATGATGTAATTCAGAAGGGCCTTAGAGAGCTGTTGGTTAGTGTTTAAAAACTATTGTTGAGTGAGAGACTACGAAGCATTTTGATCTTGGACATCTAACCCAGCACTGCTTATGCTTTATGTATGTAAGTAGGATTATAGCACTGTGTTTTCTCTTAAGATTAGCTAAAGATTAGAAAGTTAGATTGTGTTTTTCTTTGACATCAGACTTGTCCTACTGTATTGTTTTAAGTTTCTGTGTGATCTCTGAACTCTTAGATATATCTGTGGTGTAGTAGTATTGTCTTGTGTTTTAATTATTTATTATTAAATATTTTAAAAACCTTTACCTGTGGCTGGTTTGTATAGAAAAGTAGGCTCTAGAGTACATTGCATATTTATAGAGTTCATTGTAATAGGCCAGTCTAAAATAAGCCATAGACTGAACAGTCACATTACCAATTGGATAATAATATTGCACAGTAATAATTGGACACCCTTTCAAGGGCCTTTAGGTAGCGGATAATAATATTAGCTGGTGGTGGCTGAGATTACTACCGTATAGTCTGGGTAAAGGGGCACAGCTGGAGAATCTGTGTCAGCCTTTCCCAGGAGTGTCTGTGAAGTTGTATAAATACTTATTTCATAGTGTGGGTGTGTGTCAGCTACCTGGACAGGCACAAGAAGCACTGGTTGGACAGAGAGGGTACTGGAGGTTAGCTTGCCAGCTAGGCTGAGATCTGGATCCTATAGCTGTGCCAGTGGGAGTCTTATTGGGGACCTGCAGAGCAAAGGAGAAACCAGCCCCAAACTGACCATGATCTCTGTGTGCACTTAAGGGAAATTGTACTTTACTGTGTGTGTATTAGTTATCCTTTCCTCTTCTAAGAGTCACCCTCTCTGGTGTCAGTGGTGAGGATTGGGCTCCTTGATGACTGGGCCAGGGCTCGGGTGTCACATATTGGTGGCAGTGGTTGGGATATCCTATCACATATTGGTTTGCTGTGGTGGGATCCACATCACATATTGATTAGTTGGCAAACACTAATTGGCCTGTAGTGGTGTGGGTAGAGCGAATTCCTGTAGCTTATGTACAATGATCTCTAAAAGTGTTTTGTACTCTAAAAACAGCCACGCAGTGTATACTCATAGTTCAGATCACAATTGTTTATTTCTTTTGTTAGCTTAGTGTTAGTCAGGGTGAGCAGGCAGCATGTCAGCAGAGGAGTATGGAAAGCTGACAAGGAGCCAGCTGGCGGAGATGTGCCAGGCTAGGGGACTGGTGCATGGAAACCTGATTAAGGCAGACCTGATTGCATCCTTGGTGACAGCTGCATCAGAAAACAGCAGTCTGGAGGACAATCAGACTGACAGTGGAGATACAATATCCTCAGAGTAAGGACAGCTCAGCTTTTTGGCAGTGGACTTAAAAAAATCCAGCTGGAGCAAAAGAGACTTGAGTTGGAGGCCAGGCATATGGAACGAGAAGTAGCTGAGAAAATGAGGAGTCTACAAGCCGAGGAAAATGAATGGCAGAGGAGGCATGAGAGGGAAATGCTGACTCTTCACCAGAGTCATGGAGGTAATGGGGAAGGGAGTAACCGGACCCCAGAAGCACAAAAGGTCAGTAAATTTCTTCCACAGTTTAAAGAGGGGGATAATTTTGATAGCTTCATTCATATGTTTGAGCGGGTATGTAAACAGCATGAAGTTGACCAAGGGCTCTGGGTATGGTCCCTGACCCCCTTACTCCATGGTAAAGCTGTAACTTCTTTAGCAAAAATGCATGACACTGACTGTTTTGATTATACTGCTATAAAAAGACACTTGTTGGAATGTTTTAAGCTAACACCTGAAATGTATAGGAAAAAGTTTCATGAGCATAGATGCAAGGCAGATGAAAATGTATGTGAATACGTTGCTGAACTGAGCACTTATTTTCATAGCTGGGTGAGTGGATGTCAGGTCATCACTTCTGAAGGGCTGGCAGACCTTTTGGAAAGGGAACAAGCCCTTATCACTTTGCCTGAGGACATGTGGATCTGGTTAGCTGATAGACAGTGTGCTACTTCAGAGGAGTTTGGGAAGAAGGGAGACCTATACCTAGAAAGCAGGGCAGCCCTGCACAGGAAAGGGACCCCCAGTACTGCTCATGGGACTAAAGGAACCCATGGTGGGCAGCACAGACTGGCAAAACAGAATCCACCAGTAACAGAGGAAGCCACTAGTCCAGGTATACATCCAGGAGCTAGGGTTAAATGTTTTGAATGCAACCAGTGGGGCCATGTGGCATACAGGTGTCCATGGAGGCAAGGTGGGGAACAAAAGGTGAAAGAGCCAGTAAGTGGGAAAGACAAAATGCCAACAGTGGATTGTCTTGAGACAACAGGGGTATGGAACTACCATCCTGCAGATGTCCTGAGAGGGAAGGATTTGGATGAGGCAGTACTATGTACTTATGCAGTTACATGCAGTGAGGCTAGGAGACAAGCATGTGGGTCTGGTAGCCTGGAGGATACCCAGACAGACTGCATACTTGCAGCCAGGACTGCTGAGGTGGTACTTCAGGGAGAGAGCTGATCTGTAGCAGTGAGACTAAAGGTGAGCCACAGCTGCTTGTGAGTACTGATGGTCCCTTGGACAGAGTGACTGCAAAGGTAGAGATGAGTAGTAGTACCCAGGCTGACAGTGAGGCACCCTGTCAGAGGATGCCAGACTTCCTGTGGAAGGGGAGCTGGGAAGGGTTACAAGGAGAGACTTAAGACAGGCTCAGCTCTCAAACCCTACATTGCAAGGCCTGAGGCAGGAAGCTAGGGAGGCACCTGATTCTCAAGGGAAGGGGGAATCTGTATACTGGAACAAAGGGTTACTGTACAGAAAGTGGACCCCTGAGGGAGGGCTAGAAGGTGAGAGAGTACAGCACTTGGTAGTGCCTAGAGCTTACCATCTGGTGCTTCTAGTCATAGCCCATGATATGCCCTTTGCAGGTCATTTGGGCATAAAACGTACAAAGAGGCATACTATGCAAAACTTCTATTGACCTGGAATTTCCAGAGATGTAACAGGGTACTGCAGGACCTGTGAGCAGTGCCAAAGGGTAGGCAAGGCAGGAGACAAGGTGAGAGCTCCTTTGAGGCCTTTGCCTGTGATTGAGGAGCCATTTCAGAGGGTAGCTATGGATATTGTGGGTCCTCTGAGTACCCCAAGTTCCACAGGGAAAAGTATATCCTAGTGATTGCAGATTATGCTACACGATACCCTGAGGCAGTGGCTTTGTCCTCCATTGAGGCCGAGAAGGTGTCAAATACTTTGCTAGAGATTTTCAGCAGGGTAGGTTTCCCAAAGGAAATACTGTCTGACAGAGGTGCTAGTTTTATGTCAGTCCTGCTGGCTTGTCTGTGGAAGTCCTGTGGGGTGAAGCACATGAAGACCACCCCCTACCATCTCCAAACTAATGGTCTTGTTGAGAGGTTAAACTCTACAATCAAGTCCATGCTACGGGCATTCGCAGATCAGTTTAAGAGGGAGTGGGACAAATATTTGCCCCATCTGTTGTTTGCTTACAGAGAGGTTCCCCAGGAATCCACAGGTCTTTCACTCTTTGAGTTGCTGTATGGGCATAGGGTGAGGGGACCTCTAGATTTAATTCGAGATGAGTGGGAAGGTGAGTGTGAGTCTCACAAGGTGTCTGTTGTGGCATATGTCCTGAACCTCAGGGCAAGGCTCAGGGAACTCATGGGCCTGGCCCAGGAGAACCTGGCAGAAGCCCAACAACAGAAAAAGGTGTGATATGACAGGAATGCTCAAGCTAGAGAGTATGCTGTGGGGCAGCAGGTGATGGTTCTCATTCCTGTCAGACACAACAAGTTGCAAGCAGCTTGGGAGGGACCCTACAAGGTGATAAGAAAGGTAAGTGATGTTAACTACATGGTGGAACTGCTAGGCAGAAGGCAGGGGCACAAATTGTACCATGTCAACATGATGAAACCTTACCATGATAGGGAGGCCCTTGTGCTGAGCATTTGCAGTGGATTGCATGAGGTGTCTGAGAGAGATCTTGTGACTGGTCTCCTCATTGTATTTATTTTGCAAGTGGTTACTGAGTGGGTGTCACTTCACAGTGATATGGTATTCATTGTTAATGGTGTGGCATGGCAAAAGAAATAAATCAGTGACCATGGCAATATGACAAAGAAATGTTCTCAGAGAAAGGAGAGAGAACCATCTGTTCAGGATGTCACATGCATATGTTTGGTAGTTAGATAAAACTTACTTCACTCAGGTATATGTTACAAGTCTGACATGTTTTAAGAAATTTGTAGTTGTGAATGATCATAACACAGAACACTCAGTCAGTAAAGCAGGATAATATATTTGTTTTACTTTGGCAGTAATGAAAGAAATAGTCATGCAACACTGGTTTGTATGAGAAGGTACTGGTCTGAAAATGTATACATGAGCTTGTATGTGCACTTAAGTTTAATCTCTTATCAGTACCTGTTTTCATCTGCATAAGGCCACAACTGGTTTAAAACTTTTTTGGGCTTCTAGTAGCACTAGAATTACTGCATCATCATCATCATCATCACTTTCATCATTCTCAGTGTCATTGCTGATACCTTAACATCTAATATAAATGTGTGGCAGTATGTGTCAGGTTCATTTCCAGCAACAGTAGTTTCTCTGTGGGTTTGACTGTAGTAATAGTAGTCAAATACCAAGGGTAAACTAGTACTATAAAGCAAACTAGACCACTAAAAATGGTTACTAATCATCAGCTATGAATAAGCAAAATATCAAGAGTTAGTCCTGCTACTGTTTGAGAAAATAAATGGACAATTAACTGGTTAGCAGTAGATGTCAAAGTGTAAAGTCTAAAAAAGTTCAGAAGGAGAATGCTGACCAAACAGTGAAAATGTTACTCTCCAGATATGACAGAAAGTAATGGGAATTGTATCCTGTGTACATTTGTCCAGTTATGTTATAGGGCAATTTAAATAAAACTTTTGTTAGCTTTGCTGCTATTCTTTTAGATTGCATATTGCCAGAGTAAAATTTATATGATGTTTGGATGAGTCATAGGATGTCTCTTTAGCACTGCTTGTGGAAAACTGCAGTCTTTAGTAAAGATTCATTCTGAGATCTGCCAATGTTCATCATGTCACTGATGTCTGAATCTTCCTGCATACTGGAACACTTTTCAGTAGGCACTTCAAAGAGGGAATGACCTGCTGTTTCTTTATTAGACCATATTGATGGAAATATACCCTGTTTAGCCTCATGGGAAAAGAGATTAATATAGCTTATTTTCTTTGGAACACCACATATTTGCCTGGACGTCTGTTTAGGCAGATTCTAGCTGAAACTGGATGTGAGATATAGTTCGCAGACCTTTGGGGTAGTATTTCTTTTGTAGCATTAAAAGTCACAACATTTTACTGAATAAATCGAGGCAGGGATCTTGGGCATTAAAGACATCCATTGCAGAACTAACCATGACCCTAGTACTGTTTTAAAAATGCAACAGGAAAGGAAAACTCTGATCTTGTGGGTTGAACCAAGGACCCCTGCATTCTGTGCATTTTTCACTGCCACTGGATCAACAGGGAGTCTCTGGACAGCTAGGTACCTGATTTACTGCCAACAAGGCTTTCATCTAGGAAACTACCATAAAGGTGATTTTTTAACACAAAAATAAAACACCCAAGCAAATAAATAGCTCATTTGTGCACAGCAATATCTAGTTTATAAAACAGTATTAAGTTACTAAAAATACATTATCAGCTGTGGATAAATAGTTTGGTGAAATGGAAATGAGATCATCAAATAAACAAGGCAGTTACAATCTAATGATCTGAAAACTCAGATTTATGAGTGTGTAAAAGATGTGATCCTGTATTTAGAAAGCAGGTCTCAATGAGACAGCATCATAATATATTGCCTAGTTGAAGAGCAAGATATGGTGGAGGTGTGGCCAAGATGGCAAATGGCTAACAGAACAAAGTCTTAGCTCTGTTTCAATTATATGGTGCTGACCATATGACTTTTGAAGTGCTGACATTTCAGTAATCTGATAGGGACCCATTTAAACATTTAATATACACAATTTTTATCAAAATGTAATACAGAAAAGAATGTCATGCTGTTTAAAATTGCAAAAAAAGATGAAGCACAATCTGTTGATGCAGCATGCTGAATATTTTGTCACTTCTTAATGGGAGTATTCTGAAATTTGCAAAACATTTTCTGAAGAACTATATGTGGAAATTCAAACCACAGAAAGGTTTTAATATATCAGTGTGTGTACAGGTACTTAGGAACTAGCAAAGATGTTGATACAATAATAGGCTGAGATGTAAAACAATGCATTCCAGTTGTCACAATGCCCAGTAGCACTAAAAGCATTATTACTATTGAACCTGGCATAATATTTCAGCGGTGGTGTTTATTTCCTCGCTTATTAAGAATTGATAGTATAATGTTTGTCATATGTATAAAACCAGTAGCTGTTAAACTTGGTACTCATATTCATGGAGTTAAGGAGTTATTGTGCATGGACAGTAATTAATATCTATCAACAGCAAGTTGTGTGGCACCTGATGGTAGCTAAAAGACTTAGTAAATCAAATTGTGAAAACAAGCCAAATGCAACAAGTTCTTAGTACTTCATTAGGATAGCTCTAAGATGGACTGTTGTATTTGTATTTTTCTTCCTAGTGATAACAGCTTTTATTCTTATTTTTTTTAACTCAAATGCATATTCAGATATTTGGAACTTTAGTTGATGATTGCAGCAAAGATAAAATGGCAACAATAGGATTACTGAGGAAGATATATTACTTTTATAAATAAATAATGAAAATATTAAAGATGTAAAACCATAAAAAGTTTGGAAAACATAAAATCAACGAAATTCTAATTTCTTTGGCAGAGACCACTCTCAAAAATAAGTAAAATTCCCAGATTAGTTTTGTCATGCAGTCTGTTTAGTTACAGTTCTGTGTACACTTTTACAACAATGCACAGCTATGCAGAGCTATGCAGCACCATCTTACATGAGTATCCTGGCACCATTACTTGAAATGTTTCTCATATGAAATAGTGCATGCCAGAAATTACCAGCTTGTATGTGTATAGTTAATTCCATGCATCTTTGTTATACCCATATAGCCAGAGGTGTCCTGAGAAATGAAATGTTATGTTAGGAGATATTAAGGAACCACAGTAGTAATAGTATTGCTTTATTGGCTTCTAGCAGTGCTTGTTTGTACATATTTCTTGTTCTGTACCTTTGGAAACCCCAGTGGTCATATTTTCTTTAGAAAAGGAAAAATAATTTCCTAGGTTATATTACGGAAGTGAGTTGAACACATGAAAACACATTTTCTCTTTATCAGTTTCCTAGATTTGAGTAATTTTGATACTAATTAAGGCAGTGGCTGTGTAAAGCAATGATACGCATAAATGTAGTTATAGGTTTTATGATGGCAGTCATTAGTGGAAGAAGAACAAATTGGAATACAGTGTAAGGAATACATTTTAGAAAAAGAAGCACAAATGGAGTGTCTGATACTGGAAGTATAAACCCAATAATTTGCCATATAAAGACAATCTCATTTATTAGATCTTTTCAGACCTAATTCATCTAAGTATAGATTGTGACAAATATTTTATTTATTAAATTTTGACTTATTAGTACTGGGTAATTCAGACTGACTTAAAACATGGACTAAGTTTAGAGTCCTGTTAAGCATGTGTTGTTTTGTTTTTTGACGCTTCAAATTCAGGAAAAATATATGTGTTCCTTTAAACATTGAGGTTGTTATCTGCATGACAATGATTTATCTGTATAGTTTCTCCTCATCAGCACTTACTATTCGATATTAAGCTGAGCCGTTTGATTCATTAGAGGGTGTAAAGGTGTTTACCTTACAGATACAAGGTGCAGGGTTTGATTTTCACATGGGGTAATTGGCTAGACGTAAAATGGCCCACAAGGGTAGCTAGCCTAGTACTAATCTATGAACCTATGAATATTAATGAAAGCACTGTTTTATAGTTCTTTAGTTTTTTTTAATCTATATTGTCTACTGGTCAGCACTTATATATTCAGAATGATTGGTCTAATGTTCTTTACCAGATGTGCTGTGGTTCTGATATTTTAGCCATTAAGCTTAGATGTATGTTTAGATGTGTAACAAGCTCAGATTACATCGTTACACAGTGCATTTGCCCACTAATACTGTCTTCTAAGATATTTTTATCAATATTCATTATAACCATGTTTAGATTTTCCAGTTTTTTTATAAAATTATTAATTGAAATGTTTGTAGTTTACTACTACAGTTTGCATTGGTGATAGCCAATATGTATGGTTAGATCTTTTTTGGCATAAAACATTTAATCATTATGATACAATGGCACTTTGAAGTTTGCTATTTAGGAGTACTTTTGTGGGCAATTTTCTTAGCTAACATGACGACTTCCTATCAATTGTGTCTAATGTTATGAAATATCCTCACAATTTCTATTGGTTCTTTGCCCAATAGTTAGGAATATTAAGCTGTGACTAAAGAGAAAACCTTTTTGATTCTCCAATGTTTTAAGATAGAATGCATGTATAAATGATTTTTAATATGCATGTTGTGATTTACTTATTATACCATTTTAATATATTTTACAGTCATTTGCATGTTTTTATTTGGATTGTAAGTGCTTGGAATTAAAGATCTAAAACTGCATATCTAATTTTATAGTTTTAAAACTGAGATGCTGAACTCAATAAATCATTATTTCTATGTTAATTTAAAGGCATCACTTAAGTGCTGAACATCAGAGTGATGATTGAGACACATTTCTTGATTCTGATGGCAAGTTAATCATGTCATAATTAGGTGGGAATCAGATAAAAATGCAACATCTTAGGTTGCAGACATTGGCTCAGGCTTGATGTTAAGTGTTACAAACAGAAATGTAGTTATGGTGGGGTGAAGAGGACAGCCACCCTAGGCACAATGTGGTAGGGGTCACAGTCAGCAGATAGCAATTGATTGGTAGTGAAGTACAGCCATTCATTTCTATACCTGCATTTCTGAATGCAATACAGAAATGAAATACTGCATTTTCTGTCAGAAGAGAAGCATTTGCTTCAGAATTTTTTTGTGTAGTATAACTTGTAGCAAAGGGCCTGCTTCAGTTTTCAAAAGTAGATGATGAGTTTTCTTTTTTTTCTGCTGTTCAATTATGCATATGACAGGTGCGGTTATTTTGGAGGAAGGGTCCGTCCTATTGATTTGTGATAAATTATGGAACAGGCCTTTTTGTTTTGTAAGAGCTGAGGTATGCTATATCATGAAGCAGCAAAATGCACCAGATGATTATAAGTGTCTAAATGCAGAAAACCAAAAAAACAGTCCTAGTGAAAATTACTACCATATGATAAAAACAGTCTTTTTGGAGAAGGGAGAAGGGGGATAATATCCCCCATTTTCCATGTTATCATTATCAGCTCTGAGACTACAGAAATGTATTGCTCTTCAGCTGAGCCATCCATACTCACCCATCCCCAAAACACCTGCACCTCAAAATGACCCATCAAAACTACCTGCTCTTAACATTCATACATATACTAACTCCCTACTATCACCACAACATACTCATCAAATGGCACCCTAGTACTCAATCTTAGAACCATAACCTGGTATAAGAGATTAATAGAACCTGCTTGACAGCCGAATTAGCCCCAAAGAGACACCATTCCTTTGGACAGAACCCTACCTCATGTCGACGGAACAGCTCATTGACCTTCCTGAAAACACAAATGAACCACAGGCTGGGTAACTGTAATTCATTCCGTGCCCCCCCCCCCCATTTCTCTCTTATACCAGTGCAACAGCTGCTGCATATGGAAATAAAGGTGGAACTTGACTAGGCTGTAAACGCCTTACAGCCATTAAACTAGTGACTTCCTATGATCCGGTAATTGTTGGGACTCCACTTCACCAACAGGAAACCCAGACTCACTATAACCAATCCCCAACTTTGCTCTACTCGGCCGCCCAACATACCTCCTCGCCTACCCCTACACTACCCCAGCTGCACCCAACACTGATATGCCTTAATGAAACTGAAAAAAGTCAGATAACCTGTGATCTTACTGTTAACCACTCTGGCCACCAAACCTCCACCCCCACAGAATCCTTTACCTTTCAGATCCACATCCTTTAAACCACAATCTATGATCTCATCACACACCAATTTTGGGACAGGGAACTTGTAACTGCCTCCATCACTATCTGGGTTCACGTCCTCTAGCTCAGTGACCAGTACCCCTGCTGTGCTCCTCACCTGCAAAAGAAAGGGAAATACTGTCAAACTTTATAACAAACTGTGCATAAAGGTATAAAGGGTAGAACAAAAACCCCCAACCAAAGAGGAGTCACAGGACCCAGCAGCCACCCCCCTTTAAAAAGTATAGTAATAAAGATTTCACACAATGCAGTTAGAGGAAACCTGGGCAGGGGTACATAAAGTAGCCCTTAGCTAACTGCCCCTGTGGGCCTCTTTTAACCTGGCCAATTCACCCTGTGAAAGTCAAAACCCCGCCCCTTGTGTCTGTAAGGCCTCTATCTTACCCCTGTTACCAACCTACTTCTGGCAAATAAACCTGCCAGGCATTGCAGCTAGAAGACACAACACCCCTTAAAAGTAGGTAATAGTGTCACACCAGTATCCCATAAAGTCTGTCTTGACTTGCTAACCTAAACCTTAAGTGAGTAGCCTCTACCACCTGCAATGCTATGACCCAAGAACCAAAATATGGACATTACAACAATGATATACCTCCCCATCACCCACAAACATGGCGCAATGAGCTGCAGCCTGAACAAAGATCCACATCAGAACACCGTCTTCCACCTGCCACCCATTCACAACCATCCTAGTGAGCTATGATGTCTTTAACAAATACATCATGTGAAAAGCAAACCCCTGGGGCTGTGAGTGTCTCAGCTATCAGAAATTGACCACCCATTCACAACCATCCTAGTGAGCCATGATGTCTTTAACAAATACATCATGTGAAAAGCAAACCCCTGGGGCTGTGAGTGTCTCAGCTATCAGAAATTGAATGAGCAAACAGTATTTACAAATCACAGAACATGTCAGCATGCTGCTAACTGAAACTGCTCTTATTACATGAATAACCCTCCAAATTCAAAACACTTAATTATTTCATAAGACTAAATAACATATGTTACCAACTGAACTGTTATATGACCCTAATAATACCCAGCAAAGACAGGACAATAGCACTTAACCAATCAGGAACAAATTCAACAGCATCAGGGGCAATTTAGTCAAGTATAATTTGCCAGCTGTTCACCATAAGTCACCAATGGTAGAAGGGATTACGAGGGACAAAACTAAACTACAAGTTAAAATTAGGGACGTCCCTAAATGTCAGGGACCATTGAGAGGAATACATGAATTAAATAAGGTTGTATGAATAAGTCACCAAAGCAAGGATGGTAATTTGACTCAAAGAGACAGCTAAACAGGTAACTTGGTTCAAAGCAGGTTTGTGGCCTCCTTGCAACTATCAAATGCTGCCTATTTCTTTATACAATTAAAGCATGTGCAATACTACTAAGAACCACCATCCGTAGCACCTTTCCCTCCTACTGCTCTAACCTTACCATTTACCATAAGAATTTATACTTCAGCAGAACAACAACATTCATGAGGAACAGAGCAAACATGAGGTGTGATGTCAACACCTAGAAGGCGGTACTCCAAAGTTTGCCTGACACACAGATCTGTGAGAAAAGGTAAAATCTGGACCATCTTTCAAACTTTTCCCACCCCCTAAGAGCCAAGTACACATCCATTGCCCCACAAGGCAGAGGAAACAAAACATACTCGAGTCTAAAACTAAAACCACTCTAATAGAACCAACCCCCAACAGTTGCCTGCTGCCTCAAATGCAATTCCCGGCTGCGTATACACCACTTATGCCAAGCGAGACAAAGCCATACATTAAAGTGGGACAAAGGCCTGAAATTAGTGATTATTTTTAAATATTCCTCTTACAAACTTAAAAAGATGGTAGAACAGGTTTGCATTAGTATGGATATTCCGAATGGTATGAAGTCTGCAACTCAAATGTCTGTCATTATTTCTGACTTCAGTCTTTAATAATTTGCCACTAACTTGCCAGGAACCAAAATTCTATGAAAAAAGGGGCTAAAAAGTATGAAACAAAATCTGAACATCCTGCAAAACTCTGTACCATTGAGAGGTATGCCCCCTAGCACGGAAGACACAACTGCTGTTTTGCTGAACAGTATGCTCAACTCCAACCATACCCTCCCCCACAGCCATTACTGCAGCACTGCGCATCTGCCACAACTAACTGTTACTTGCAGCCCATGAACAGAAACCCTCTCCTTGGAAACATTCCAGTCACAAAGCCTGGGAATTGACTAGTCCACCACCATCACCGACAACCCTGAAGTTAACCCATAAGCAATGGACTACTAAACACAGAACTGCACAACACCAAAAATCACCTGCTCACTGCATTTTGTGAAATCACAGCTAGCTCCAACAATAACAGCCAGATTGAGGATAAAACTGGAACAACGCATACAGAAGTCAGAGAAAATGGCCATAATAACTTCAACAGTTATCAGGCTTTAGTTTGCCATGAGCCGACCATGGTATATCACCCTCCAGCCTCCAACAAACATGAAATAACACTGGTAAGCTGAGAAGCAAATCCCCCCATGAGCATCCCTGGACCATCAAAAACTGACTCTTAACATCTGACAGGTGTCAACCTCCCCAATGTGTTTCAGGCCTGAGAAAACCTTCACTGGTTGACCAAGACATTACTGCAATGACACAACACACTTTCCAGCCTCTTGGAGCAAGCACACCTGTGCAACTGATGGCTCAAACCTGTGTGCACCAACCAAGCCTGCACAGAGGCTGCCACTAAATAACATTCACAAGTAAACCTGGGGCAGCTCTCCCCCTGGAAATCAGACCAGCACCGGCACCAAATGTATCATCCGTGACCCCACACAACATCCCAAAATAGCTAAGTATGACCCATCCAAGGTTCGTGACCCAGCAAATGCACCATTAGCAGTTACCGTGCATCCAAACAGGAAGATGCGCAGTGCTGCAGTAATGCCTCCTTAAAATGTGGAGCACTAGTAGAATTACATGCTTTGCACTAAACTACATTCTCCATAAAGCAGGAAGACCTGCTGTTCTTACCTAACTGCAATTCAATGCCTTCCCCTAATTGGCCTGAACTGCTCCCTCCTCATCTGGCCACCGCTGACAGGCTAAATATGAAACAGCAATAACAACTGGCTTAACACTTTAGCCCCTCAGCCAAAATGCCCTCATAAATAACCAACAGTATAAAATATCCATTTAAATATGAAGCAGCCTCTGAACTTTTACAAAATCTATACAGTAAACCGACATGTACCCCCTCCATAACCCCCCTTATACAAACCACCCAAGCTGATGTCCCTGTCCCTCATGAACCCCTCCTCCATGTCAATCCTAACATTTGCCTCAAATAACCTTAAAAAAAATATGTATATATATATATATATATATATAATATTATCTAGACCGCCTTACCACTTAGATACCATAGGTTCATAGGTTTATACTAGGCTATCTGCCCTAAGGCAGCCCTTATATGAAAAATACTGTGCCCATTAGTTTGTTGTGCCTCTGTCCAGCAGTGACACAGAGATGATTATCTCCCATCCACAGGTCTAGATTTCTCTTGAACAGAGTTAGCCATGGACCGGATTTTATTCCATAGGAGTCTCTGAGTGATAAATCTATCCTCCAGCACATCCTATTTATATCCTAAGGTTTAAGTCGCTTGCTCTAGTGGTTTTGGTGGATTTGGACATGTCACCTCTGAACAGATGGTATGTGAATAGAGCTGGAGTTTCTTCAATCTGGCAGCATATATCCTTTTGGTGAGGAACTTTGGGGTCTCTCCAATTGCTGCAGATGTCACATCCCGAATGGGGCATTGATTGGTCTGATAAGTGAAGAGTACAGAACAATGACCTCACTAGATCTGGATGTGAATCCCTTCATGATCAGGTGGGCAATGTAGAAAGGCCACTGTCAACCTGGGTGCACCAGCTATCTGTTTCCGGTCAAGGTAGGCTGTATGGACTGCCCCCTATATCTCTGTTTATGAGCTCCATTATGATCCGCTTATGGGCGGTAATTACCAGGGGTCCAGGAGGCTTTGTGGAGTGGGACTACAGTTGCCGTGCCCCACGCCTTGCACATGATCCTGTGGTGGTAAGGCTGAATTAAACAGCTGCCTTGGGTTTAATTTTCTCATTTAGTTTAGCTAGCACAGCACACAGCCCATCCGGTCCCATTGATGCTGAATAGTTATCTCTCCTTTGTTCCTAACATAGCTTTTGGGATTGCCTCTTCACTATGGTCTTTTTGTTTGATCTCACCAATGATTTGTCCCCATGTTTGTGACAATGAGATCTAGTATATTTTCTACTAGCTGTTCCATGGCATTTGAATTTATGAACGCTTGAGTAATGTTCCCAGTCGGGTATCCTTTATGAATATGGATGTAAAATGGCATTGAGCAGCATTCCAGCCTAAGTCTCACTATCCTGAAAAACCTAAGGTCGTCTCAGACATAGAAATTGTAAGTAGAAAGTTCACGCCAAAATTTGATCACTTACCCAGCTACACTTGTCCAAACCCCTTAAGCCCCTCCCCACCCTTACCTCATTTCCTCCCAATTATCCCTCCCTCCATTTAACCCTTTCACCTCCCCAACCCATTAAACTCCCACTACTATATCAATCTAACCCCTCTTGAAGATGTCCCAGGACAACTTATTTTGTGGCCAAACCTCATTTATTAATGCAAAAGCTGCTACTGACAAACTATTGCATTTTAGTACATTGACCACAAACACAGCACCTACTGCTCTTGAAGAGTTCATTGCTTGTATTGAATTAAACAATTTGTGTACTGGTGATATTATCATTACATTTTCAGATTTAGATCAACTGTGCAGTAGGGAATGGCTAGCAAATGACAATAAGTACATAGTTAATAGGCATGCAGTCCCGGATACATTTAACTCACCTATCCCAAATTCCCAATTCCTCCAAGCAACTATCTGGTTAAGTGACTTGCTCAGTGTCACACAGCAGGTAGATGAAGGTGGAAAGAGTCAAACCCTGCACCCTTGCCACAGGAAGCAGCTTATTAACAATTTGAAGATTTAGTCCTCTGCTCCCATTGCCAGAATAACAGTTTAACTAAATGCAGAAATTCTTTACAATATCATCCTATAGAGAAGACTGTATCACAGTAATATGCAACAGTGACTACGTAATGTATGCTAATGATCTGACAGCTGATGAGCACTCCAAATAATGAAGTGTATAAATGACCTCACAAATACTACTTTGCAGTTGCTGGATGATGTAAAGAAGGCACTACAAAATCCAAATCCACCAAAACCACTAGAGCAAGCGACTTAAACCTTAGCACGGACATAAATAGGACGTGCTGGAGGGATAGATTTATCACTCAGAGACTCCCTATGCTGTGGAATAAAATCCCGGTCCATGTGGGGCAGAGCTGGCTCTGTTCAAGAAATCTTGACCTGTGGATGGGAGATCGTAGGTTACCCGGAATCATCTCTGTGTCACTGCTGGACAGAGGCACAACAAACTAATGGGCACAGTATTTTTTTTCATAAGGGGTGGCGTAAGCCACAATAATTTGCTAGGCTTATAAATACCTATGAACCTATTATACAACCTAGACCAATTAATGAATTAATTCATTTTAGTGCAATTAATAAAACAAAACAATTAAATCCACTATAAATGTTGTTGCAGCTTTTATTAAACCCACGAGTCATAAAAAAATCTGAAGTATTACTGCAAATAACATGCTTGACCTTAGTAAATTCAGAAAATCGCTCTAGCAATTTTCGTTGATTACAGGTCGATGAACAGGTGTTCGCCGAATAACATTTCAGCAACCTAATATAGACGCGGATATTTTTGGACAGTTGGGGCTTACATGCTTGCAAGAAATCGCATCTCATCTTTAACCTCCCTACATCTTCCTTCTGATCACAAATAGCTATTCCCTATTCTGGATCATGGACAAATGAGTATAGCTGACATTTAGATTTCATTTAAAATATATTTCTGACTTTACAGATATAAGACACTGACAGCTATTTTTTGAACAAAACATTCTAACATTGAAAACTGACTTGGCATGAGAAAAGGTAAAGTTGTATTCCCTTGAAACTCACATTTAGTGAAAATGTATCAGACAACTCATTAAACTGAAGCAGACATGCTGGTATTCGTACTCAGCATATAGTAAAGCACTAATTATTGCTTTAATGAAGGGTGCAGTAATTTGAAAGACAAATGTGAAATATATTTACTGACAGCCCGGGACAAACAACTGGAGATAATTGGGACTTCTCAGGAGCAGCCCATGAGTACTGTCTAGTGAAGTAACTTGGCAGAATCACATAGAAGACCAATGAAGACTGAAGTAATGAAACCATGTACTACAGGAAGCAATGCATTTAACAGCTCAAGGCCTTACTCACTTGCATCAAGCACTGTTGTAGCCTAAACACATCAAATTGTATTTAATTACATTTGATTACTGGGATGGTCTAACTGGGCAAAGCCCATTTTCAGTGAAAACCTGGAAAGAAAAGCTTTAAAACAAAAACAATAGAAAGTATAAGATATGCATGTTAAGAGAAATTAAACATACATTGAAGCTTTAGTAATCAGATTAAAATTTCCAGTAAAAATAAATTGAATAGTACCCTTTTAATTTTACTTAGTAATAGTACATACATTCAAAGTGTAATGTTTTTGCATCTGTGTACCTCCAGTACACAAGTTAAGTTAAAAATGTATTCACAGTTAAAATAGATTCATAGATTAGTACTACCTAACATTAAAACTGAAAAGTCTGCTTAATTTATTCACAGCTAAATAATAAATGCACTGTTAACATAGAAAACTAAGGATCACATCCAAAGAACATGACTCATATTTTTTTTACTATAATCAATTTCCTTCACCATAACAAGTGACTGACATTAACTTATAGTGATTTATTAAAAGGGAATCTGGCAATAAGTGTGATGTCTTAAGGCTCTTGATTTCAGTACCTAAGGTACAGGGTTTGACTCCAGTTATCTTTAACTTGATATTATCCTTGACTGGGGCATTTTACACATACACACACACACACATAAATGTTAGAACTCCTGATGCTCTCTCTATCTGGCTGATTTCAACAATACACTCTGTAAAGACAGAGACAATTGAGTCAGTATGTGTTGTCTGAGCATGCACACTGTTAACAGAGGGAGAGTACTTGGCTTGTTTAATCAGTACTGTAAAACAAGAATTTTCTCCCATATTGAGACAGTGAGTATTGAAGAAATAAACATAAGTTCTTCCTGCTGCCTGATAGTTCAAAAGCGTGTGGCAGTCCTGGACATTGATCTGTATGCAGACTGGGATGCAGGAAATGTTTTATTTTAAGAACACAGCAGAAAAAAATAGTTTTTATGGTTTGGACTTTTTTTAAATTAATGTTATATTGCCAGGCTGGGCCCGTCTGGCAGCATCAGGCCTTAGGTAGCTGCCTAGGTCACCTAGTACAGGATCCATCCCTGAGTATAGAACCTGGGGTTCTTTGCTAAGGGTGGATAATTGTGACACATTAGAGGTAAATTAGTTCCAAATGTATCATTTTTTTTTCTTTTTTCTTTTAAATTTATGAAGGAACTTGCTGCTTGCTATCTCACGTGCCTCTTATTTGTTAGCTGCAAAGGTTTACCTACCATTAAGGATGAGCAGGCAATGACTAAATGATAAGAAACACTTGCTTGGAGACTAAAAATGAGAGAGAGCTGTAATACTACGGGTCAGAGATATTTGCCTTTCCAAGTATAGGGAATATTCATGCAGAAAAGAGATCATTGCTAAGAAGAGACATTTAATTGCCAGGAAGATATGTTCTGTCATTAAAAAAACACCAGCATTGTAATCATGCTGAGAACAGATTATTTTAGAATGTTTCTTCTTTCAGTAATATCGTAATACCAAATTGAAGGCGCTGAATATGATATTTTTATATAAAATACTTTCTATTTTATATTACTATATGTTATGATTTGATATGGGAGTGATGCTTACTTATGAGTTGGGAAAGTATACCTACCATTGAGCTAGAGCAGAGTAGGCAGAGAGAGGATTAAAGAGAGGGCTGTAACCTTTTAGCTCTTATATTTCAGATGGAGTTACAGTTGTTGAGGATTAGCACTGTTGAAGATGATGAATTTTGTAAATTCCTCTTGTCAATCATATTGGAATAACTCCCTTGAAGAAATTACTTTGAATCTGATTCAAGACTAATTTTGACAGTTAACTGGTCACACCACTGGTATACCATTATAAGAATCTTGCCAGTGGCAAATAATTTCTTATGTGAAGTGGTTAAAATTAGTAACACTGAATTTCCTTCTAATGGTCTCACTGTAATGCTTTGTTATAATTTGTTTGTAATCTAGAGGCTATAAAGTGATTTACTTGCCAGCTTGTGATAGTTTTGCAGTTTATTTAGCAAATCAGGTCTAAATTATATGATCAAAACTTTAGTTAGTCAAATAACTATAGCTCGATCACTAAATGTCGAAGTCGCAAATCCGCGAATGGCAGTTTCCACACAGGGAAGCAATGGTGTTGTCCCAACTAACAAAACAAAAAACATTAAACACAAATCAAGTGGGGGGACTTATTCCCCCACACCCCTCTAACTAAATATACCAACTCTGTAGAAAAGGCAAAATGCAAGTAACGGCCAAACAAATTGTTTCCCTGTGTGGAAACTGCCGTTCGTGGTTTTGCGACTTCGACATTTAATGATTGAGCTTTAGTTATTCGACTAATTAAAATTTTGATCATATAATATAGACCCAGCAAATCTTGCCAAGGAGCTTCTTTAAGAATACAAGTAATCCATTCCTATATTGTGGATTATATTAGAGATTTACCTTACCTGGATTGCTCTTCCATTCAGAATTTGAAAGAAGGTAAAGCCATCCTTTTTAGATTTAATATTGTTCAATGATTGGGCTTGGAATTTTGTGGCTCAGGGATGTGGGCATTCAAGGTAAGCACATAGAGTCATACATCTGTATCTATATATAATATTTGTAGTTTAAAAGTGCAGGCTGTAGACATTCTAGAATTTTCTGTACATACCTTGGAGAGTTTAGACCATATGTTGTGGACTAAGAGGTTGAGATTGACATTTTCTGACATATTTCACAACTTTGTTGGCATTTGCATTAATCTTCTCATGTAACAGGCCAGTAAATGACCGTCACTGATTTTTATGTGGTCTTTGTCTAATACACCCATACCCTTACACATGTTCAAAGGCTCTGATCATGAATTCTGTGCTGTATTTTAAGCTATCAGCAGTTGTCAGTATTCTTGCATAATGGAATGCATCCAATTTAAACACATTTAACTGTTACATAACTTTTATAATTAGCTTTTATCCTCTTAACTCACTCATTCCAGTGGGGCATCAGAAGTTAGGATTCATAACCCTCAATGATTGTGTTCTGAGCTCATTGACAAAATCAAGTTATAGCCTCACATTTCAAATTTATGTTCATATGTCTGAAGCAATAAAGGTCACTAAAGAAATGTAAATAGATAACTGTTCAGCACAAACATGTCTTCAATAGTGGTAATGTTTTTTTTTTTATTCTAATTCTTAAACTGGATTTTATAACTCATAATACACATGGTAAGTATTAATTGAGTAATATTTTGTAAATAAATTTACAATTGCTCATTAACTACTCAGGCTACACACACTCACTATCACTAGTAGTTTTTTCATTGGGTTGTTGAGATATTTACAAAAATATGAAAATTATGACAATATAAATAGTATATGAACAAGTACTATACAATGACTGGCCATTAACATTCAAAAAGGTGCATGCTGATTGGTCACCATGATGTGCTCATTGTAAATCAACAATATACGAACAATGAAAGTCCGGCTGCTAAAGTTTCATTGAGGAGCCAGACCTTTACCATTAGTATATTCTCAAGGGGTCTATATTTGATAACTGAATGTTTAAAAGTTTGACTGTCATTGGTCGACACCAAATGAGCGAACTTTTAAAAGTTTGAATATCTAATTAAAAAAAATAAACTGCACAAATAACCTATCTGAATGTTTTAAGCAGGGGGGCAAGACCCCCTGCAACCCCCACATGGGGGCTGCACCCCTCCTCCCCCACACACCCCACTCTCTAAATATACCAACAAAAAGATCGCACTTTCCTATTCCATGCTGTATGGAGATCTCCGTTAAAACATTCAAACTTTCAAAAATTCGGTCATATGGTGTTGACCATATGACAGTCGAAATTTTGAAAGTTCAATCATCTAATATAAACCCTTCTCAGGTTACATAATCTTGATGAGTGGATGGGAGATCGTAGGTTTACCCGGGGTATCACTTCTGTGTCACTGTTAGACAGAGGCACAGCATACTAACCTTGAAAAAGGGCATAGCAAAATTAATTTAAAATGGGTGGCGAAAGCCAAACACACTCTGGCTAGGCTTATAAATGCCCTAGGGCAGAAAACCTAGTATGAACCTATGAACCTATAAGTGTCATACAGATGACATATAAATACTTCATAGGTTAAAAAAAACTGAATAAGTAAAGCGACGTATACAGCTTCAGAGCACACATAGGAGAAAGGCAGAAGAAATTTATACCTGTAAGCAATATTTCAACATTTTATTCAGTACCCAGGAAAGATATGCAGCTTGAGATCAATGTTATGTGGTGACTATAAAGTTTAAACAGTGATTATTTAAGTATTTAATGACGTTTTCAGTATTTGACAGAAAAAAAAATCATACCACAGCAGTAGTAATAAACACAGAAGAAAACAAAACAATCCTGCATGCCACAGGACCGTTGGAACGACACAAACATACACAGAGATGACCTTTCAAGCATAAATCATTACAAGAAATGTTCCTCATTTTGAGTCTTAAAAAGTCCATGTTCCTCACTGCTTCAAAGTGAAAGGGTCAGTCACTGATGAACTGTGTAAACATGAAAACGGAAATCCCATATGCATGGGCAGTACATCAACAAAGCAATAGAAATGGAGAAACAATGAGGAAGAACACCACAGTACTGTTATACAAAGATATTATTTAAGAAAAGTAAGTCATTTTTTTCTTAAATTATGTCATTGTATAATAGCAATAACTGACAATGTGAGTGTAGTATATTGAAGATTTTCCCACAGTTGTCTTTGTTTGTAATCACCCAGGGTAAATCTGCAATGCACCACACCCACATCAATGGTTATTGCTATAATGCAGCACTAGACAGAGGTCAAATTTATTAATTATAACAATAGCTCATAATGTAAGATTTATGATGAAATGTTTAAATAACCTGTATCTAGCATGGTTTTGAAATCCGTAATGCAAACATGAACAGGCTGTATTAGGGACTTAAAGGCATTGGTAGTACACAACTGCAAAAGTACCTGAAGGCATCAATTGGCTGTAATGAGTTAAAACTACTGGATAGTAAAAGACTTTCTTTGTACAATGTCTCAGATTACTGTTTCTTTGCTTTTTCCGTTACTCCTTGTCTTCCATGAGCAGAGACCATTTCTTATAATGTGGTCAGCTGCAGCTATGAAAAAGAAAAAACAACTGTAACAGAAATCTTTCATGCTCTTAAAATCATAATCAACAGAAAAAAAATCATATATGTTTAAAAAATGAAAAAATTGAATGTCAAGGAATACTAGATGAACAAGTAATTAAGTGTCACTTCCTCGTAAGATGAAAACTCCTACATAATTGCACTTCCGGAATTTATTGAGGTGTGACTTTTTTTTTTATTTGCTGTTTTATTGCCACTGCCAGTACAGACAATATTAAGCAAAAATTAAGCAAAAAAAAAAAAAAAAGCACATACCTCTAAAATAGCTGAACCCAATGTATAAACAGTTTTCTGTGCAGTTTTGCTTTACAGACCATAATAAAAACAGCTTAAACAGCAGGATTGCCTATTTTAGGTTCATATTTGTGAACTTGTATTTGTTTTATTTATTGGCATTTGATTACTAAGAAAGTCTGACTGGGAAGCAGTAGAGGCCCAGGGAGAAAAGCGCTAAGAATTGCAAAACATTTTAAGAACAATAATTTTACAGTCCTTAAAATAATACAAAAAGAAATACAGTTTAAATTACTGTACCAAATTAGACATACTATGAAAACATTGGTTAAGAATAAATATAAGTTATATGACAATGAGTTAATAGAGAAATTTTAGACAGTTTATAGCGAAATTAAAAGTAAGTTAGTATAACACAAATAGGAATTGCAATATAAAGGGAGAGGAAAGCAGGCTTATGGTATATTTAGAGAGAAAGCTATGGGAGAGAAATTGATAGAAATAAGGAAGTGAATGAAGAAGGGACAGTAATGAGATGTAAGGTCTGAACAGGTATTTGTTCACTTTACGTGATATAGTTTATCCTGGTGTTGCGTGAAAACAGAGTAACAGAGCTAGCTTTTGACTAGGTCTTTCAGAATGGTTTTGAAGGGACGGTATTAACCTTATAGAGATAAGGAGTTACAGGCCTTAGAGACATAGTATGAATACAGACAATGCCCAGCAGATTTGATAAGTTAGTGGACAGACAGGAGCTTTTGGTCATTAGATTTTCATGACCAACTGGGAAGATTATCATGTACGATGTTGTTTAGTGGTGGACAAGAAGATTGATTCTGGGTAATTGTATAGGTTGTAAGAAGCTGTGGATATGTTTGTTGATGGGTTAGTTCTAACCAGTTCAAGCTTTTTAATGGTGGGTTCTGAAAGGGGTATTTACTGTAAATTTTGCAACTTTGTTATAGCATTGTTCAAGTTTTCATTTTTGATGCCTGTAAGGATGGGAGCACCATAAAAAAGTGTGGGGAGGAGATAAGTAGTGGCAAGTGTAGCATTAGTTGTGTTAGTGAGAATGTTTTTGGCTCTGTAAGCATCTCTTTTTTTTATGTTTTTTTTTTTTTCTTATGCAATTTTGAATATGCAGGTCAAAATTAAGATTATAATCTAATGTTATCCCTAATAATTTGCTACAAAATGGCACTTCAATTGTTGTATTATCAAGGGAAAGGACTTTGTTTTATCATGGGAGAGAGATTTTGGCGAAAAAATAGAAGTTTTTTTTTTTTAATTAAGGTTGAGCATGACTTATAAAGCCATGTTTTAGTTGTTGTTAAATCTTCTTGAGTAATTTGTTGAGGTGTGCCATGTTGCAGATATGCAAATGAGTATGGACTGATCTGTGTACTGTGTTAGGCAGGCCTGTAGTGTGGATGTGTGGAGGGTTTTGGTGAGAAGGTTAAAGAGGAGGGGGCCAAGGACAGAACCTTTTGGTGCACTGATGTTGACTGGGAGGTATGGAGAAATGGTGGAGTGTCATTTTACTAACTGATACCTATTGAACAGGTAGCTTTTGAATCACTGTGGGGTGGGCTGACAGAGATCTAATGAGGACATTTGAAGTAGAAGTTTGCTGTGACAAACTGTGTTGAAGGCTTTTGTCAAATCTAGAAATGAGGAGATTAGTATGCCATTAACTCTAGCTTTATTGATAGTATCTGTATAGGTTTGAAGTGCAGTGTTAGTACTATGGTAAGGATGGAAGCCATGTTGTGGGGGATGGGAGTTCTTCCTGCAGGAGATAGTTTACCAATTGTTTTTGAATACATTTTTCATGTATTTTGGAGAGAGGGATACGATTGCTATAGTTCTAAAGTTAGTTGTGTGTTGAATTTCCTCCTTTATTTAGAGGTATGATGTGCGACTTTTTCCTAAGAGATCGAACTTGGGGTTTATAGGCTAACCTATTTATAATAATTGAGAGATGGTAGGCAATGCTGTTGACTGGTATTTTAAGGTATTCACTTGGAAGGTCATCAGCTGAAGTAGAGCATGGTTTGAGTTTGTTTAAGAGTAGTTTTATACAGGATGTGGGCGCAAGTTTGAAGGTGAAAGTGGCTGTGGTGATACATGCCTGCTGGGCAGGGATTCAGATTAGATGTCATAGGATCTTTGGTTAGAGATGCTATACTATATATGAAATAAGAGTTGAATTGTATTGTGGTTTCAAGTGATGAGTTATTGGGATAAGGGGTTAGAGTTGAATTTATGGCCGGGATGCAAGATTTTTTTTAATGACCGCCCAGAGTTTTTAGGGTTGTTTTTACTATTTTTATCAAAGTTATTACTGTATAGTTCTTGCCATTATTAATTTGCTTTTTAGTATGATTGCGAAGCCTTCTGAAGTTTTCAAGATATTGTGGTGTTTTATATTTTTTGCCATTTTTTCCATGCTTTTTATCTATCCTGCGTTAGCATTCTGCTCTTTTAGGATAGCCATATTGCATTATTTGTTTTTAGTTTTTTTCTTCTATGAGATGCATGGCTATTTAGGATATTCAGAGAAGTTGTATTAAAATCATTTAAAGCATCATTTAAGGGGATGATTTTTAGGAAGCTCCAGTTAACAACTGATACGTTAGCAATGAACATTTCTGTGTTAAACTTGGAACAGTTATGTGTTGTTTTATAAACATGCTGTTAAATTGGATGTGTGAGATGTCTGGTTGTGTATAGCTTGGGAGATGATCATTGAGACAGTCAGATATTGTACCTGAGGTGGTGTATTTGCTAGGGTGTGATACTAGACCCAGTCTAATAGGAAATCTGGTGTTTTCTTGTAATGTGTTAAGGTATTAATTAGTTGTGTGAAACCAAATAAGTTCACTCTAGATGTAGGGGAGTTAGAATTTATGTCCAACCAACTGACATTCACATCATCTAGTAATAGTATTTCTTATGGAATTGTTATGGCTATCCAATGTAGGATATCTTCCAGTATACCTGTATTGTCATCAGGAAGAATATAAAGAACTGTATTACATATTTGTTTGTACTTGTTTAATTTCAGGAAACTAATAAGAAGATCTGCTGAACTGAATTTAGGTTTTGGTTTGTTGTAAAGCGAAATGTGGTAGTTGTTGGGAAATATTAAAGCAATGCTACCACCCTTTCTTCATATGTGGTCATTATTGATGATATTAGCTGGAAGGTGTAATTTTGGAAATGCTTATGTTGGGTTTAAGCCAAGTTTCAGTTACATGGAGAATATCAGGCTTTGCTGGGTAATCCAGGCATGTAGTTCAGGATTTTTTTGTTTCTTATTCTTCTAACATTTATGTCAGTGAATGATTACTGGGGTCTGATGTTGATCATGGTATGGTTAGAGTAATGTATGGAAGAGAATTGTCTTGAAGTTCATTGTAATAGGTAGGGCCAAGATTAGGGTGAATGTTTCCTCCTAGAAGAATTTTAATATTTTGGAGAATTATTGATACTTTTTTTGGGGAGTATTTTTCCACTTAATTTTGTTTTGATGTGAGTTGAAATGAAGTTACTCAATCTATATTTGGCGTAAACGTGAGTGTTGTCATTAAATAGGTTTGGTGTAATGTGTGGAGAGTAGAGGGGAGAAGTATGAGTAGGCAGTTTGGACAGAGTTGGGGATATGTTGAGAACTATTATAGAGTCATGGTAGGATGAGAAATGGCCCAGTAGCAGGACAAAATAGAGGATAAGCTGAGTATTAGCATGATTAAGTAAAGGGATCTTTATGCTCTATTTAGCAGGTAGTGGGGAAGTAAGGATCAAGAAGGAAAACAAATTGCATGGTAGAAGGATATTTAGTGGTGATGGAGTCTGAAAGCTGATAGTAGGTAGGTAGGAGAGAAGTATTAGAGTTGGTTTGTCCTAATTTCTTCTCTGTTATGTAAGGAATATGGGGTTTAAAAGGCTTGAGTAGGTAAAATAGGAAGAAGTGTGGAACTGTTTGGAAAAAGCAGAAGATACAAATATATACAGATAGGTGTTGTTAGGGAGGGATGTGATTATGAACGCATATATTGTGAAACAATATGGGCAGGAGAAAAGTAGCTGGGAATGGTGTTAAAAGATTAAATGGAAGGTAAGATCTATGTAAAAGAAGAAGGAGTGTTTTATGAGAGTAGTAAGGTTGTGTTGGTGGGTTAGGGAATAGGAGTCACAAGTGAAATGTGTATGTAGGAAGTATAATATTAAAGGAAGAGGCGATGAGAGAGAATTTGGGGTAGGGGAATGAATCAAAGTGAGACTAAACACACTGGGCTTCTACCCTCAAGTCAAATTGTGTCATCAATTTATAACAAATGCAAAGCAATGAAAAGAAAGGTATAAAGTAGAACAGGTTTTCTTTTATTTTCTGAATGCAGAAACCTGTCAGCCAGTAAGACTAAGTAACTGGCATATACAGTGTGATCTATTGGTCAAGAGAATGGACAATGGACAACTTAATAAGTTGCCCTTAGAGTGCAAGGACAACTCTGTTAGAGGGGGAATGTTAATTTCCAGCACAATTAAGCAAATATTCGAATAGCTGAAGTTAATACACAGCAGGATTATTCAACATAAATTTGATTGCATTGTACAAAGATAACATTTTCAGTGAAAATGTTTGGGAGTTGGCAATTGTGCAGAGCTTTTGCAGTATCAGGATCAGATGACGGGATCACAGGCTCTGAAAGGAATGAAAAGAGGAAAGCTCTACTAAACTGTAATATTCTACTGAAGCAATAAAGTTAATACTTATAAAAAGAGATGGAGGAAGAAAAACACAGAGTTAGAGCAAGAAGATATGGGGAAAGTGTAAGAATAAAGAAATGGTAAAAAAGCTTATGAATGTAAGCTGAAAGTAGGTTAGCAGAAGGTATACCTACAGACAACCACAATAATACAATGTATATATACAGCTTTATACAACAAGTTGTCATAACATAGCACTGCCCTGATAAGCACAATCTAAAACCATCACTTAGTAACCTTCATGGAATTAACCAGTATACCAAAATAGGGTTTTCTCTCTCTCTCTCTCTGTATATATGTATATATATATATATATATATATATATATATATATATATATATATATACACATATATATATATATATATATATATGTATATATCTGTAAAACACTAAAGAGCAGACCACCAAAGAATAGACCGGAGAAAATATGACAACAAAGCAAAAAAGCTCCATATATCCACCAACTTGAAAGTATATAATTTAATATGAAAAATAAAAATGATAGAACCACTTTTGGACTCGAATAGTCATTCTTCACATATTGTTTGTATTAAACTATATTTTTATCTTCAACCTGATGGATGTACAGAGCTTTTCTTGATATATATATATATATATATATATATATATGTATACATGTGTGTGTGTATCTATGTATATATATATATATATATATATATATATATATATAAATATATATATATATAAATACGTGTGTGTCTGTGTGTATATAGGCTTTTCTGACCACTGCTGCTATATGATGGTCAAATGTGAGATTATTATCAACCTGAGTTTCTAGGTCTGTCACCACAGGTTGTGTGCTTAGGGGGTTGCCGGTGATGTGGTAATCAGTAGGGGCCATATTTTTGCCGGATGGTATGATGATACTTTTTTTTTGCATTTAGCTTGAAGCCATGACTTTGGCACCAGTCATTAATTGCTGTGAGACCCTCTTTCAGTATGTTAACATTATTTGGGGAGTCAGTGCCAGCACCTAACTTGCAGTCATCCGCAAACTTGGTCAGCCACAGGCCTTTTGTCTTTGCCTGGACCTTTGAGAAGTAGATGCCAAACAGTAGGGGTCCCAGGACAGATACCTGGGGGACTCCACTAGTGACAGGTCTGCTGTGGGCACCTATTTGGACCTTGAGGGTCCTGTCAGTGAGTCAGTTGGCCACCCAACTGATGAAATAGGGATTTACGCCAAGTTGTGATAGCTTCTCAATGATGCCCGAGTGGGGCATTGTGTCAAAGGCCTTGGCCAAGTTGAGGTAAGCTGTATGTACTGACTTTCCCTCATCCAGGGCCGTGGTGACAGTCTCAAATAAGTCAACCAGGTTCAACAGGCAAGATCTGCCCTTGACAAATCTGAACTGAGTGGGGTCAAGTGCTTGGAGATTGCCTGTGTCCTTGTTTATGAGATCCATAATAATACGCTCCATGGCATTACACATCAGACTTGTCAAGCTAATGGGGCAATTTTTTATACTTTCATGAGTGACCACCTGCCATTGTACAGTCTGATTTTTGTGCTGTTTTTGGATCTGAAATGAAAACAGGTACTGCTGTTCTAGGTCCACAGATGGCATTAAAATCAGTAATAAAACTAGAAATGAAAGCTGCCATTCAGCAATACATTGCAGGCATTGATATGTGCAGTACATCAGTAGAACCAGGAGAAGATTAAAGCCCAGTCATACAGTGCCATAAGTTTAAAGTGATTTTTCTGATAAGTAATGGTATTATATAAAATCAGTAATTCTTTCCTGTATATTAAAACACTGTAGTTATTCAAGGCCATGTTTGTTTTATCACTCAGGCTCTGCCTTCTTGATCAAACAAACCATCATTGGTAATATCCTTTATTAACTGCACTCAGTCATGGACTGTTGCTTAATTATTACCATATATGCATTTTTTTTTAATTCAGTATTGAGTATCTCTATTTTGTACCAGTGGTTAATGAATTAATTAATAAAGACAGCTATTTTCTGTTAAAGCAGTTATCTTCTGACCATCCATGAGAATGTTTTTTTTTTTATAGTATGAGAGGGTAGCCATCGCTGGGGCAACATATTACTGTATTTACATTGGGAAGATCCTTACAATTTATCTGTAGTCATTGCACTAACATCAGAGGACAATGACCTTACAGTTTTCCTAGGCATTGCAGAGACGTAAACTGATTGCATATCAAAATTCTCCCTCCATACATTACTACTGTAGCGACAATTTCTTAAATTAAGAGCAAGTCTCATTACTACTTTAATACATGTAAGTAGCCAGAGTTGCATGTCTTGTGTTATCACATTGTAATCTGCTACCGGTTTCTGAATTGATTATATTGTATGCTGCCTAGCACATTCATTATTGCTTAATCATAATTTTATAACTTTCAAAGCCACAGACTGAAATATTTATGACTATTATAACCGTATTATTTTCACAAAACTACAATATGTTTTAACTTCTGGAACATAAATAAAAAACATAATTTATGATACTGCAAGATGTCCTTCCATTTACTGGTTGCAGTATTCATAAGATCTGGGATTCCCTGCTTTGGGTAGCATGAGTTTTGGCCAGTATACAAAAGCCTGCTGTTGCTTTAAGTTATGCTGCATGATACACATATTCTCCTTGCATAGTGTAGGGCTTAAAGGTGACTTCCAGATGTACCATCCTTAGAACTTCTTTGCTGCCAGTCTGAACACATCTAGAGAATGTTGGTCTGAACTCCTACATGTTTGCCACCAATCCGGATGCATATCTCAATCGTTGGTTTAAACATCGGCATCCTGTTTGCTGCCTGATTTCTGGGCCATTACAGATAAGTGCCGCATTGGAGTTTCATTTTTTCTTGTGTTTTAGTTACTTCTAGGGGTTCATGTCATCTAGGAAGGGTAAATACCAGTGTGGGAGATGGATTTCCCATAAAGACCACCATAAACAATGTTTATTTTGCCTAAGTACCTCTCACTACCATATGACATGCTCTATCTCTCATGTTTTCATACTGAAGACTCTGTGTAGTAGGCTTTCTTCCCTTGCATTATAACTGGGAAATCAGTGACTTAAGCTTCTTAGTAAGGATACTATGGAAGGGACTTCCCACCCTGAGGGGCAGCCATCTGGGAAGAAGAAGGTTAAGAAACCCAGACTGGAATCTTCTGCTGTACAGCCTCCATCAGATGTTTCTCCTGAGGTGAGTGAGAACCCAGGGGTTCACCCAGCTTTGTTGATAGATTTCTCTGCTGTGACCGAGTTGGAGGTCAGCAGGGATCAGGCTGTCAGCACATCTTATGAGGCTTTTCAGATGTCCATTTTGGACATTTAGGGGGAACTGTGGTTGATTATTTCTGATTGTCTTAGGGGTGATCCTCAGGTTTTACTTAGGGAAGTCCCTACTACTGTTATTGAATGCCATCCTGGGTCAGAGCCTTCTAAGCTTTACAGGGCAGATGTCCCATTAGAGAAGAAACAAAAAACTAAACATGTTTTTCCTATCCCTAAGGATACACAGAGTGAGTGGCAAGCCTACACTCAGGGTTTGTTTAATACTTTGATGGCACTGAAACCTCCTCAGGGTGTTTCTGTTCCAGCTCCCCCTTGGTCCTCTACTCTTCCCTTAAAAGGCCCAGGAAACAGGATTCCTCTGAGAAGGAGTTGGATTCTGATGAGGAAAATCCGTTGCTTACTCTTCCCAAATTCCTTCTGAGAAATAGGAATCTAACAGTCCTGATATTCCTTTTGAAGAAATTTCTTTTGGGGACACTATTTCCTGGATTTTGGAGTTTATTAAATGGGATTGTGCTCAGGTTTCTGAAATCCATAAAAGGTACTACAAGTTGCTGCAGATGGAATCTCCGAAACTTTCTGCTATTCCACCTATTTTGGCTGCTTTGTTGAATGCATTTTCACATGCCTCTAAAGCTATTGATGTTCTGCCCCCTGCTCCAAGAAGCTTGATAGATTAGATTTTGTAGGGTGCCTGAGGACTGTAACATTTTGTACAAGTATCCTGCTGCTTACTCCTCAGTAGTGTCAGTAGCCTCTGACAAGGCCTCTCAATTGCTTCCTTCACCCAAGTTACTATCTTCTAATAATGACAGCAGAACCATGAACAGGCTAGGTAAGAAGGTTTATACCTCACCTACCCTGGCTTTTAGGGCTATTAATTATCAGGCCCATATGTCCAGGTATGTGTTGGCTCTCCTTTCTCAGGGTTGTCCAGTTATTTTTGATCTCCCAGACTCTGACGGTAAAACGCCTGCTCTTTCCCTGTTAGGGACTTCCTCATAGGTGGTTCATCATTTCATCAAGTGTAGTTATGATACAGCAGATGCCCTTTCTAGGGCTGCTGCTTCTTTTAGTTCAGTGATGAGGAGGTATTCTTGGCTTTGGCTTCACCCACTGCCTAATGATATTAAGGCTAAGTTGATAGATGCCCATCTTGATAATAAACACGTTTGGGGAAGCTGCTGCTGGTTTAAGTCCCTTCAGGATAAGGAGAAGGCCTTACAGGAATTCAAACATGTGTTTGTGTCTCCTGTTCCTAAATTTCAAAGAAACTATCCCAATAAGTCAGCCTTTGTTTTTAGGCAATCTTTCCCTCCTACTAAGGGCAAAAAGGGGGGCAAGTGGGCTCCTCCTGCTAAGGTTACTCAGACTTCAGGGACTCAGAAGTCACCCCTTCCAGATTAAACAGGTGCTGTCTGATTGTCCATCTCTTCCCAGAATGTTCCTCTTTCTCTGTCTTTCTTCCTGTTTAGCTTCAGATTACATGGGATTCTTGGGTTCTGTCCATTTTTGGCCAAGGGTATTTCATGGTGTGGAAATCTCATCCCCTTTTGTGGGCATTCCGCAGCCTCCTTGGAACAATTCCCTTTTTTCAAGAGGTACTCTGAGACCTTTTGACTCAGTGTACTATTCAAGAGGTGCCTCAGTCCCAAATGGGAAGGGGGTTTTACTCCAGAATTTTTCTTGTTCCCAGAAAAGAGGGTACTTGGAGATCAGTTCTAGATCTCTGTCATCTAAACAGTTTTCTGATGGTGCCCACTTTTCAAATGTTGTCCTTTCAGACTCTGTTTCCTCTTTTGCTTCCTCAGGCTTGTATGGTGTCTCTGGATCTCAAGAATGCTTATCTCCATATTCCAATCCATCCCCCCTTCAGGAAGTTTTTGCATTTCTGTGCTGCTTCCTGACATTTTCAGTTCTCTGCTTTGCCCTTTGGCCTTTCTACTACCCAAGGGTATTCACCATATGCCTCACTCCTGTGATTGCTTTTTGTAGGTTCAGAGGATTAAAGTATTTCCTTACTTGGACAACCTCCTGATTCAGGACTCCTCTCCAGAGATCCTGTTGCAAAACCTTCATTTTGCTATTTCACGTCTTCAGAGCCTGGGTTTCACAATAAACTTCAAAATGACTTCTCTGACTCCTTCTCAGGATCATGTTTTTATAGGTTGCACGGTTCAGACGGTGCCTATGCTGGCATCCCTGCCTCCTCTCAAGGCCTTAACTCTCATTTCCGTCTTTCAAACTCTTCTTCCTCTGGCTTCCATTACAGCCAGGGAGTTTCTGAGAACTTTAGGTTTCATGGCATCCACCATCTCTATGTTCCCTCTGGCCAAACTCCATGTGAGAAAGTTTCAGTGGTTCCTGAAGTCAGTTTAGCTTCAACATGCACATCCTCTAGACTTTGAAGTTCCTCTTCTTCCTTGTCTCAAGAAAGAACTTTGCTGGTGGATCCAACAGTTATTTATAAATCCAGGGCTCCCTTTTCACCCCCTTTTCCCTCTCAGGAACTGTTCATAGATGCTTCAGACATGAGATTGGAGCAACCTCTGGCTCCCTAAAGGTACATGGGGTGTGGTCACCTCTTCAACAAAAGGAGCACATTAATGTCAAAGAGATGAGAGCACCTCTGTTGGCTCTTCAGGCTTTTCATCCTCATTTCTCTCCAGGACCTCTCAAGGTATTTGCAGACAGTACCACAATGATGTGATATATCAACAAACATGGGGGAACAAGACCTTACCTTTTTGCCAGTTGGCACTCCTGGCATGGGATCTTGCTGGATCTTGCTTTCCAATATCAAGTAACCCTTTAGGCAGATTCTATTCCCTCAGGTGCAAACATTGCAGCAGGCACTTTGAGCAGGTCCTTAACTCAATCCCATGAATGGATACTTCACAGGGATATGTTTCTGGACCTTGTCCACCAATGGGGTACTCCTCAAGTAGATCTATTTGCCTCCCCTCTGAATAGACAACTTAAATTTTTTTTGTACCAGAGTCCCATGTTCTCTGGTGTGGAAGGTCGATGCTCTCTTTTTTTCTTGGAAGGGAATGTTTCTTTATGCATTTTCCCCTTTCCCCCTCATTCCAAAATTCTGTTCAAAATTCAACAGGATGCTCCCAAAATCTTGTCGATGACTTGGTTTTAACCAAAACAGCACAGGTTCCCTTTTCCTCTGCATTTAGTCAGGGGCAATCCTCACAAGTTACCTCACAGGGTGGACCTACTTTCACAAGACAAGGAATCTCTTATCCATCCCCACCTGTCCACTCTTCAGGTAACAATGTGGGTGATAGTATTTTGATTCCACATAGACCCCTTTTTTCCTGAGGATGTGCATAGGGTCCTGCAGGAGGCCAGGAAACCCAATACTAGGAAATCCTACTTATCCAAATGGAAGAGCTTTTCTATTTGGTGTCTCTCTCATAATCTTGATCCACTTACTGTGGATGTTCCTTTGTTTCTTGGAATTGCTCAGTGCTGGTTTGGCCTATTCTTCTGTTAAGGCCTACTTATCAGCTGTCTCTGCTTATCTTCCTTCATCTCCTCCTTTAGCTTCTAGATTTGAAGCTAAACAATTTCTTAAAGCTGTCCTTCATATTAGGCTTCCCAGGAAGCCTGTTCCTCTTCCCTGGGATCTTAATTTAATTTTGTTTTGGAGAAGATGACTCAGGTTTGTGCTCATGGATGACTGTTCTTTTGTTGGTGCTTACTTCTGTCAGATGGGTGCCTGATCTTCAAACCCTTATGGCTTGTCCTCCTTGTTTGGTGTTTCATAAGGTCAGGGTGTTCTTGTGTACTAATCCTTCTTTTATGCCCAAGGTGGTGAATGAGTTGTCACTTAATCAGTCTGTTCATTCACCTGTGTTTTCTCCCCTCTCTGCATCTGCCAGTGAGACTGTGTTGCATACTTTGGATATGCATAAACAACTCTGATATATTTGGTTAAGACTAAGTGTATTAGAAAATCTGATCAGATGTTTTATTTCTTTTCATCCTAGGTCCCTAATTTTAGCTGTATTCAAGCAAACTATTTCTTCTTGGATCTCAAAGGCTATTTCTTTTTGTTATGCTTTTCATGGTAAGAGCCTTCTTTCTTCTGTAAAAGCACATTGTATTAGAGCTGTGGCAGCTTCTGGTGCTTTTTACAAGGAGTTGTATACTAGCTCTGCTCTTGACGCAGCTACCTGGTCTTCTGTGCATACTTTTACCAAGCACTGCAAGTTGGATGGAATCTCCAGAACTAGAGCTGGTTTTGCTATGACCATCCTTGGTGGTTTCTTATAGGGCTCTGCTGGTCCTTCCTCCTCCCAAGTTTTTTCTTGTGCTTTGGCACTCTCCCAGATGTTATGGATACTGTAACCAGTGAATGGAAGGGCAAAGTTCCTTTTCTTCACTGTTGCAGTATTCACTCCATCCCCCCTCTCTCTGGTTTATTTGTTTCCTGGATTTACCTTAGTTTTCCTTAGACTGTTCCTACTGGGGTTATCAATTCTTATGATGTTACATGCAGACGTCACATCTATGCCCTATGCTATGTGAGGAGCACGTGTGACATACGGCATACCTTAAAGCAATAGTAGATTTTTGTATACTGTCCGGATGTCAGGCTACCCAAGGCAGGGAATCCCAGATGTTACTAATACTGCAACAGTATTGCAGTATTACTTATCTATTTACATGCCCTATTAACCCCATAATTCCAATTAAATATAGATATGGTTGCACCATATTTAATCAAGTGTTTTGTTGACACGCTTTGGTCAACAAAACAGATGTTGACAGGTGTGTGAGAATGATAGTGCAGGAGGTATGGGATATGCTCCTTCCCCAGGAATTGTGCGATCTCTGACTTATATAATTAGTTGGGGGTTGTAGGGTGGTTGTCACTCTGAAAAAATATATTTTACTGTTTGCATAATCCAAGGTTTTCTTGTTGACATTTGAGTGTTTTGATAAATTCCAGTACACTTTTACACCAGTGTGTGTGTGTGTGTGTGTGTGTGTGTGTGTATATGTATATATATATATATATATATATATATATATATATATATATATATATATATATATATATATATACACTCATTTCTTGGCAGTTTTAAGGTCACATAAGAATACAAATGATCAGATATAGATATTAATTACCTACCCAAGTCCTTTTCAGTGGAGGCCCAGGGAGAAAAACTTTATTGGTACATTTCAATATTCAAAGTAAATTAACATATATAAATTAAATACATATGATGGCCCTTAATTTGTACATATGAAGGCCCTTAATTTGGTTGAAATGTCAGTTGACAGCTTTTTTGCTGATCAATAAGAAAGCTGTTGACATTTGTGCTAGATTGCTATAATAGCAAGGATAGGGAATATGCCCTTTCAACCCAGCATTGTTATTTATGAGTTGGTAAATTTAATTTACAGAGGGTATGGAGGGTGCAGCAGGAGGCATGCTTCCTACAAAACTTGTTGATTTTGTTTACATGACATGAAGTTATGTTTCGCAGCATGTACTGGGTGTGGTTGATTTTTTTGTTACTTTTTGTCAGCATTTTGTACATCACTTTTCTGGAGTTTTGATTCTAGTATGTATTGCTAATTGGGTGGGTAACTAATATCTGTCTCTGAGCATTTGTATTCTTATGTGGCCTAAAAACAGCCAGCTAATGCTGATTTCTGCATCTTAGGAAGGAAGATGTTGCAATGATTTCATTTCCTCTGCCATTGGATGCATGCACCATTAAAATAATCTTCAGTTTGTTTGGAAAGCATGGTGAACATTCATCTGAGGGTTGGCACCACACCGTAATCATTGTGATCAAAGCTTTTATGATGTCCTCTAATCTAATATTGGTCCATTGATGGAAATGACTTTGGATGGCTGGCCATATGCTGTTTCTTAATATTATACATGATTGGCATCACAACCAGTGAATAAACTGGTGAATTTTATGTAGCCAGTAACCATGTGTTTTCCTTTGAATACTTTCGCAAACATGCAATTTCATATACCCAAATAGAAATAATGTATATTTTAAATTAAGTTCCCCCCACTATGTGGATTTTGCAGACAAGAGACTTCTTCCCACCACTCAAGTAAACAACCTGGATATCGAAAATGCTGTCATAGTAACATTGGCATACAAGGAGTATAACTCGCAGCAGAGTTAACAAATTAGCTGAATTGTGCTGTTCAGTGAACAGAATTATTTTGTGCAGTGCACAACTTCTGACTTTCTACAGAACAGTTTAACATGTGCAAGTTTGGTCTGGCAAATATGGGTACACTGTACTCCTAGGCATTTTTTAAAGAGGAATGACATGAATTCTGTTAAACTAAGGACAGATGGCATGCTCCTGGCTCAGAGTCGGATGATTGCTTATTATTTTCTTTTCATTGTATCAGTTGTATAAAATACTATTTCTGATGAAGACTGCATTGCTCATTCAACAATCTAGAGAAATAATAATCCAGTTCATACTTGCTTTTAAATTAGCTGGTATTTCATATGGAGGTATGTGTGTGCATATATATGACACACATGCGCATATTTGTGTGGAGATTTTGCTTTTTTATTCTGTATGATTCATGTTTGCTAGTGAATTTTCATTGATAGCAAAATATACTTCTAGGCATTATAGGAAAATTATAACTCCTGGACAATTTATCAATTATCAACAGCACACACTCTGTCAACTAAAGTAGCCATAAGCTTTAATTGTCATTGAATAACTCTTTGTTTTCATTTAGTGACAGATATTAAAATTAACAGCAGTATGTTTTATAATGGAGTATTTCAAGTAATTCACTCATTCTGGTTCATTTTACCTGATCTTGCTCATTGCCTTCTGACCCTCCATAACAGTAGTGAAGCTTCAATGCACCTGCTCTTGCTGTGACCTAAGTGTTGTACAGTCTCGCAAATGCATCAAATTGTAGTATCAGATCTCACCACCAGCTGCGAGGCACTGCTATCATCAGATCCCTACTGGGAGGCGTTTTCCTTTAGGAACTCTCCAGAGAGATTTCCTTTTTCTTTGTATGTGTTCTTACTTCAGGTTTGAACTATGACCCCAAACCTTTTCTCGTGGCTGTTATCTCATAATTTTATAGGCACTCCGTGCTAATTTCATCCTTTCTGGTTTGAGTATTCCTAAGGATTAGCGGGTGGGTCAGTCCTGCAAAGGCCCCAGAGTCAGATGGGTGCCCAGTTCAACTAATGAGTGTAATAATTTCAGACTGAAATGGAGGTAAACCTTCGACTTACTACTAGCAATTGTTTTCCTTAGAGATGGGACAGAAAAAGGCAGGAGATTTACCAACTTGTTAAGACAAACAGTATAACAGAGGCTTTAAAGAAAAGCAGCTTAGTATTATTTAAAAGCACTTCTTTAGGCTTTTGATCAGTGTTCCAATACATTTCTCAAACATCTTTTATTTATAGATGCAAATGCATTAATCTGCTGTCTTTTTTTATTTTACGGAAAATGCTTTTCTCTCCAAACTTGGCAAAAATTCAAGTTTAGTTAGTAAGTGCTGAACATCTGACCTTTTCCACTGAGTGAAACTAAATCCTCTCATTCTAAGTCAGAGACTACAAGCATTTTGTGTAACACAGTCTACAGATAAACGATTAAGCAAAGCATAAATAAGCATATTGTAAATAACTGCAGATTTTAATCAGGGAGATTATTTTTTAAAGATGTTTTTGAATCTGTATGTGGACTGATTATGATTTTGAATCTTTTGCAGGTTATCAGAATAGGCCAAAGGAACTGAAAGTAATAATCAACCCACATAGCCACAAGAAGGAGGGTACTCAGATCTTTGATGAACTTGTGGCTCCTCTTTTTAAGCTTGCTGACATCAAGACAGACGTCACTAGTAAGTCATCTTCCAACTATTTGTGATTCCAGTGAGGAAATTTGAAACCAATAGCTAGGCAACCAGCTTAGTTGGCAACTCCTGGTCTCATCACCAGATAAACTGAATTTGCTGTTAATCCCCAGGAGTTTTTTCTTATGCAGATGACGACTGTGCTGAGTTACTGTTTCTGCGATTCTGCCATTATAAACGGAACATTGAACTAAACATCTGATGCATGCTATGATTTGGGTGATTGCAATTTATTTTCCTACCACTGAAGGCATTTAATTGTCATTGGCCTTGTCTTAGTTCACTACCAAACAGCACTGAAAATCTTTCTTATGAGAAATCTTTCAAGTAAATGGTAAATTGTGTCACATATGTGCATAACTGCTCTTTTAGATTGACCCCATTACATTAGAAAAGTAACATTTTTGGATGCTAGGCACTGTCAGGTTTATTGAGATTTCCAGATGTATGCATTTATTACTTTTGCACTATTCCTCACTAAAGGGATATCCTACCAAGGACAGCTGTACATCTGGCCAGCCCTTCCAGGTACCATACGTCAGATGTATGTCCTATGCCCAGGACATAAGGTACATAAGTGATGTATGGATGTCTAATCCTCAGAATTTCTTTACCACCATTCTGAATGCTACCATCTGAATTCAGTCTGTCAACTCATTTTTCGTGTTGTTTGAGTTACAGATCCTCTGGCAGATAAGTACCCTGTTAGGGTACTTTTCAAGTTCCTAAGCAGATTTAAATGCCCACTGTTCCTGTGGATGGCATTGAGGTCTAACAGATGTTTGGTCAGTGGATGTTTGTGCTGCATGCACAGGACGGTCATATAAAAGTTCCTTCACATGCCAGTGTCACACTGTGATGACCTCGGAGAGGGTAACCATCCAGCATGAAGAATGATGGGATCAGGGAACAGGTAACTTCCCATAACACCCCGACAACTTAACAGACACACTGCACTGAATGACTGACATGCAGGATGACAGTAGCTAAGGTTTCTTCAGCAGTGTAATACACTAGACAACATGTCCTTCCTGTTAGAAGAGATGACAGGATGACCTGAGTGACGTGCCTCTCGGAGCTGCACAAGATACTCTTCTTTTTCTCCTCTTACTCCTTCAGCAACACATGCACAGCTGTCCTATGAGAGAAGTGTCCCTCATTTCTGCTAGTTTAGATGCTGCTGGCTTCCTTCTATATTTTTCTGCTATTTTTCTGAAGGCCGTTAATAAATTTAGGTGTGCTTTTTCTCTGTGCTCAGGATTTTTCATCTACTACAGAATGGCTGCATGGATATGTTTAGAATCCCTTTTTCATATATTTGTTGACTAAGTATACCCACTGAACAAATGTATCACTTTTTAGGCATGACCCCAGGTGCACTCAGCTCAGTCACACAATAAACAAATGAAGGTGGAAGGAGTCAAACCCTGTATGTTGGACACAAGAAGCAGTTTGTTGTTTTTAGTCCTCTGCATTAACTGCCAGAGTCAACTGATAGTCTATTGCTCTACATGTAGGGTATGTCATGTCAGCTTTGCCTGTACTGTGCTATGCAGTGTTATGGCTAGTATGTGTACCATTTATCATCACATATTACTAAGCAGGAAGTTCACATATGCTTTTTTTGTGTGTTTATGGAACATTGCATAGGTTTCTGGATTTCTCTGTCTCTTAATAGCTCTGCAGTGTTAGTTCTGTTCTCGTGTTGCTATGTGCGTCCCACTCACCAGACTGAACAAGGAAAAGATCACAGTAAGCTGCCTGTCAGGCGCTAGAATCCGCCACATAACACAAGCACTCGGGTCACTCCACAGCAAGTACAAGTATGACTCAGTCATTGTCTATGCCGGTGTGAACGACCTGAGACGTACCTCCCTGGACTACATGAAAAGAGACATAGAGGAGCTCTCAGATTATGTAGCCCAGGCCGGTATGACCCTGACCCTGAGCAGTATCCTACCCTCACCAAGAATGATGCCACAATACAGAGACAAAATGATCAGCTTTAATAATTGGCTTAATTACTGGTGTCATTCTAAGGGGATCCAATGTCTGTCTGCCTGGGATGACATGCTTGACAAGCCACGCTGCTTCAAGGGACGGCTTGCACCTGTCACCCTGGGCTTCCGGATATTGGCAAAGGCTCTTGCCACCCCATAGTGCCTTTTTAGGCAAGGCTCAAATGATAAACCTACCGCCCTAGAAAACAAAAATGGAGAAAAACTAAGGGTAATACTGCTCAATGCCAGAAGTCTAAACCTCAAGATGCACGCCCTCAAGCCCTCCTCAGTATGGAGAACATCGATGTCTGTGCTGTGACTGAAACCTGGTTCAAGGCTCCTGAGAGCACCCCAGCACTATCAGGTTATACCTCATATCATGCGTTCCGGCCCCAAAATCCGGACCGAACCACAAAAGGAGGGGGAGTATCCATATTCATAAAGGATACCCACACCTCCAGGTTAGTGGCAACGCACGAAGCATCGGAGACCATCCAGGTGCAATTAACCATAGGTAAAACTGCCCTACAGTTTGTAACATGCTACAGACCACCTTCTCAAACTCAGGAAACCCACACAGCCTTGAATGTCTCTCCAAACACCATCATATTGGGTGACTTCAACTACCCAAACATAGACTGGGAACATTATTCAAGCCCCAACACCCTAGCCCAAAGGTTCCTTGAGTTCATAAACTCAAATGCTATGGAACAACTAGTCACCATTCCCACAAGAGGAGAAAATGTACCAGACATGATCATCACAAACATGGGGACAAAATGCTCCACACCGGAAGTATATCTCTCATTGGTGAGATCAGACCATAAATTAATCTCACTGGAGATCCACATCCCGCCCCCACCCCCAGCAAAAAAGACCACAGTGAAGAACTTCTCAAAAGCAAACTTCACACTTCTTAAGACTGGAGTGGTATCCTTCAAGGCCCCTGAGCCAGTGGAAACCACAACCCATGCTGCTGAAACCCTTACAAATGCCTTCTACGAGCACCTCCAGGAATGTATGGATCAAGCAATCCCTAATAAAATCAAGACCCTTTCCACCAAAGGCAGGTGCCCGGTCTGGTGGACTCCAGCCATAAACAAACTCTACAACAAGAGGAGAAAGCTACTACATGACAGAGCAAAATCCCTAAATGGGAAGGCATCTCTGATCAATACTAGCAAAAACTACGATCACTCATAAAATCATCCAAGGCCAACTTTGAGAGAAAAATCGCTAATGACACAAAAGACAATCATAAAGCCTTCTTTAGCTATGTTAGAAACCTGGGTGGAAACTCCCAGATATGCTCAGAATTAGTCCAAAATTATAAAAAATCACTGAACCCACAGACATTGCCAACATACTGGCAGACAGGTTCAGTGCAAATTTCTCCCCTCCCTACCCCCAAAAGGAGAAATATCTATCCCACCAGAGTCTAGCCTCCCAAACATCTCAGATGCGCAGGTGCGGGCTGCCCTCGCTAGAGCAAAAAACACAGGATCAATGGGACCGGATGGTGTCCCCGGCTGTGTGCTACGAACTCAATGAGGAACTAAACCCACACATAAGGCTGCTGTTTAATCTTAGCCTTACTACAGGATACGTACCCAAAGAATGGCATACGGCAACTGTGGTCCCACTCCACAAAGGCGGTGCTTCTACGGACCCTGGAAATTACCGCCCATAAGCTTGACGAGCCTTGTCTGCAAAGCTATGGAGAGGATCATAATGGAACTCATAAATAAAGACATTGGGGACCTACAGACACTGGATCCTACCCAATTTGGCTTTGTCAAGGGCAGATCCTGCCTCTTGAACTTGGTTGACTTTTTTGAAACAGTCACTAAGGCCATTGATGAGGGTAAGGCAGTTCACACAGCCTACCTTGACCTAGCAAAAGCGTTGACACAATACCCCACTCGGGCATCATAGAAAAGCTCACCAGCTTAGATGTAAACCCATATGTCACAAGATGGGTTGCAAACTGGCTCAAGGACAGAACACACAGGGTAGAGTTGCTGGTGCCATGTCAGACTCTAAGCCGGTCACGAGCAGTGTCCCACAGGGCTCAGTCCTGGGCCCCTCTTGTTCGGCATTTATTTTTCTGATGTGCAGGCAAACATAGGGGGATTGTGGCTGACAAAATTTGCAGATGACTGCAAACTGGGCACCATAATTGACACTCCATCAGACACAGACATCCTCCAGAAAGGTCTCATAGAAATGGATAACTGGTGCCAGAGCCATGGCCTTAAGCTAAATGCCAAAAAATGTATAGTCATACCCTTTGGGAAAAACAAGGTAACCCCTAATTACCACATAGGTGGTAATCCATTAAACACGGAAGAAGTTATCAGGGACCTGGGGACCCAAGTTGACAGTAGCCTCTCTTTTGACACTCACATTGCCAAAGTGGTTAGGAAGACCTTCTACATTGCCCACCTGATCATGAAGGGATTCACATCCAGATCAGGAGAGGTCATTGTACCCCTGTACTCTTCACTTATCAAACCAATGATTGAGTACAACGCCCCATTCGGAATGTACCTTACCCGACACCTGCAGCAGTTGGAAAGACCCCAAAAGTTCCTCACCAAAAGGATAAAGGGGCTCAAACATATGTCATACGATGCCCGACTGAAGAAACTCCAGCTCTATTCAGTCACATACTGTCTGCTCAGAGGTGATCTGTGCCTGACGTACAAGGCTATGTCCAACCCGGAATTAATGGACATGCTCCACCTCAAAAAATCCAAATCCACCAGAGCCACGAGAGCAAGAGACTTAAACCTCAACACGGATATAAATAGGACGTGCTGGAGGGACAGATTCATCACCCAGAGACTCCCTACACTATGGAACAGAATCCCAGTCCATGTGGGGCAGAGCCCCTCACTGACTCTGTTCAAGAGAAATCTTGATGAGTGGATGGGAGATCGTAGGTTTACCTCGGGAATTATCTCTGTATCACTGCTGGACAGAGGCACAGCAAACTAATGGGTATAGTATTCTCATCCTAAGGGGTGGTGAAAGCCACACACACTCTGGCTAGGCTTTTATATGCCCTAGGGCAGATAGCCTAGTATGAACCTATGAACCTATGAACCTATGAACCTATAATTCATTCCTATCCTGCTTAAGCTGTACGCATGCTATGCTGCATTTCTCTGTGTATGCATTTTGCAGTTGATGGATATATTAACTTCAAATGCCTGCTTTTCATCTTTCTGTGCCCACCCTGCCATTATACTTTATTCATTCATGTGTAACATGTCTGGCTGTCTCTTCATGCTGTCCCATCTTGCGGCTGTTTTGCACTATAATTTTGTTGGGAGTAACATGCCATGTGCATTAGTACCAATGTGAACTTTAAGCTGAATTACTACTCATTTAGCATTTGTTGTTGCAGTGGTTGAAGATGTTACAATTTATATAGTTATTCATCTTAATGTCTGCTGTTCATCTAACTTTGTACTTCCCGTCGAAGACATTAATGATGATTTCTCATTCTCTCTTTCTCATATGCCCTTTTTATTGGTATATTTTTCCTCTGGCATATTGTTTTACACAGCACACAGCTATTTCTTTTATAATGTAGCACAGTAGCATATCCATTGTGCACTTCCGACCGGTCAGTTTCCATTTTCAGTGGAGACCCAGGGAGAAAAGTTCCAATACACTGCAATTATATTATCAAGTGAATTTCCAACAGTTCTCAAAAAAAAACAACAGTTACATTTCTCAGAAATATGAAAAAAATACATAATTACAGGAAGATTATATTTACATCAATAGTTATAAGTCCATACAGTTTTTTGTAGCTCTAAAATCTTGCATGAAGTAAATGAATTGATGCTGTAAAAGGGAAAACAAAAAAGTTCAGTGTTCTAATATTTTGCAAGGTTTGCAATGACTTCAAAACATGTAATGAAGTAAGTTATAAAATTATTTTGGAAGGGAGATTTTAGTATTGTATAGGTTTGTAAACAGTTCAAGAGGAGTAAGTTATAAAATTATTTAGGGGGAAGATATTAGTATTGTCTAGGATGATACAGATAATAGCATATAGTCAAGAGTGCATGGTATAGGATTAGTTCTGTTTAAGATGTCTTTTCCAAGTTGGTGTATATAGAAGGTTTATAGAGGGGATGTATGAGAGGGGCAGAGGAGTGGATGGCATCAGTCAGAAGTAGCAGCAATAAGGAATAAGAAGTTTGGTCTCAACCTGGTGATGTACATGAGCATGACCAGGATTGGTTAAGGTATTATTTAAGCTTGGTTTTATAGCTTGGAAGTTTGTTAGTTATTTTTACTTGTGTAGCGATGGTGTACCAGAGTTTGGAGATGTAACAATTATATGGTGAGTCCCCCATATTTGCTTTATCAGTGCTTAGTAGAAATATATCTGCAGAATGCAGATCCTTTGTGGGGGTGCAGGGTGGTAACATGTTTTTAATCTGCCCATTTTTCAGGATCATAAATCCATTTGAATGCCACAACTAGCTGAGAGTATGTTATGTAGTTGTCAAGCTGTAGCCAGTTTACCTGCTTTACGTCTTGGCAGTAGTGAGCTTGGTGTGCAGTGTTAATAGCAAATTTAGCTACTTTGTTAAAACAAGAGGCTACTTTGTATTTTAGTGTAGAGCTTAGCTTTTGTAAGGATAGTTGAGGCATATAAACGTAATGGAAGCAAATAGAATGAAGTTAGGTTTTTTTCTTGCTGGGTCTGTAAGGTACTGGTTTGCCCTGTAAGGAGACCCAAGTTTCTGGTGGGTCTTCTTAATTGTTTAAAGAGTATGTTGAACAAATTTAAGATTGTCATCTGTACAGCACCCAGAAACGTAATATGTGGTACTACCTCAGTTTTACTATTATTTGCAGATGTAACCAAGAAAGATTGTTTTTGATTGAGATAATGTTGTAGGGTGCCGAGCATCAGTTTTGTTTTATTGGAATTAAGGAGAAAGTTTGAATTTTTCATCCATGTTTCAGTTGAAGAGAAATATGTTTGAGTGATTCCTTGGAGTATGGATATTGTGGAGATCATAAGTACTAAAGCTGAATCATCAGTGTATTTAATACTATATTTGCTTGATCTATGGCACAGTGAAGTTTGTTTATAAAATATTAAAGAGAAGGGGTCCTAGTATAGAGTCCTAAGTGTCACCTATGGAAAATGGAAGAAAGTTTCTGTTGCCGTTTAACTGCTTGTCAACCTCCAGATAGATAACTAAGGAACCACTTAAGGGAGGATTGATAGAGACCTATAGAAGTGAGTTTAGTGAGTAAATGTTTGTGTGATATATGATTTCCATATCAGCTTTACTTTTTTCTTGTTTGTTATGAAAGAGGAAACTCCCAGCTTATCTTTTTAATGGCTATAGGTGCATATCATTCCTCTCAAATGTCCCTTATTTTCCCTTATATGTTTTCTCTTTTTCTCATAAAAGTTGTGATTTTTTTTTGATAAATCACAGAGAATTAGGGTCAGTCAATAATGCCAGCTATTAGAGTTTCATAGTTTTTTTGTTCAGAAAATGCATGCTGACGCAAAACCTTTCTATTAATTTCTCAAGTGAATTACAGTAATATTTAAACATTGTCCCTAATTTTGGGCGTTAGTCACCCTCATTATTTGTAATGTTATCCAGAATTCTTGAGCGAAGAAGTTGAGAAGCAAGGTGGATATGCTATTTTTATAGCTGCAACATCTAGTGATGTTGGCTATAATCAGACTGAATCTTATCAGTTAATGTTTCTTGAAGGATATCAGACATGCAACTTTGATCTGCTGGCATCACTGTGGCCCACTTTAAGTCTGATTTTAATTATGTCTGACAGTTTAGCAAACCAAAAAGACTTAGACAAACTGGAGAACGCACAAGAATGAAAATGGAGCTGGAAACTGAAAAAATAAAATACGAACTTCAAAATGAATAAAAAACTTCGATTTAATAATTTTAGCGCTTTCGGAAGGTCCAGTGCCCTTCCTTCCTCAGAAATAAACAACAGACAAATGGAGACACAGGCAACAAGTCATATTTAAAAACAGTTAATTAATTAATTAATTAATTAAATAATTAAACAATTAAACAATAAAAGACAATCTTATAATGTCTACTAGTGTCAAATCTAGTTAATCTTAAATCAACTTGTGGATATAAAACGTAAAACGTTTAACTAGAAATATGTGTAAATGCATAAAAATCAATATAAAAACAGTTCAATATTCATGTTTCATACATTTTGAAACATTCGTAGCAACTGTGGAAGTGTTTATTTTATATTAAATATTGAATATGAAATTACTTTCAATTAGACGTGCTAAGCTAAACTAGTAGGTAAATACCACTCTACACTAAAAATGTTAAATCCATTTAAAACAAATGTAAGGGAACATTCAATCCAAATGAACCAACAACACATATTGCAAAGTGAGATTAAATTAAGCAAGTATTAAAACGCTTACTACATAAAACTGATTCATGAAACTATCTATTTAAAGCCAGTTTTTTTAGAATGCAGGCAATAGATATTTGTTCATTCAAACCTGGTGGATGACTGGCTGCTGTCCTTATTTGCCAAAATAATTCTTCCATCTCGAGATGGATTTGCCATGGACCTGTGTATAAAGTGTCATCCACCTGTTTCAGTACTGTGAATCTGTGTCTGACAGTTTAGCTTTAGTCAGTGATACCTACCACCTACAAATGTTACTGTAAACAAAGACAAATACAGCTTGACTAGGCTATCCTACAGCAGTCCCATATGTTAATGGACCCCTGCTTATTTCCTTTACAATCTTACACAAAGAAACTCAGAAGTAGCTGTAGTGAGGCATTAGTCCAGGCAGGTATGTAATGATGGTAACATCTGAACAAGTTTACAATATAACTAGATTTTTGTGGATGTTATTCAAGCACACACAGAAATAATTATACAGTAGAGGGAGTCTTGCATGCATTTTTTATTTTTTCAGCCACACTGGTTAAGTACCTTATTTGAATGTCTTGCAGGTAAACAAGGAATACTGAAGAGATTGTAATTATTAATCCACAGCCAGCAGTTAGCTAGAACAGATGGTTATCCTACAGATGGTGGACACAGATTTGGCAGATGCTGTATGTGTCAAAACATTATTAAAGAAGCATCTTTTTATAATCCTAAAAATTGTAAGCCTGTTACACAGAATGTTCTGTAGACTGTGAAATGTTGTGTGGCGTGTGTTAGTACATGAAGAAGTACACTGAACTGAAGCACATTTATAGTCATAACTGAGCTAGATATACTGCACAGGATGCATTTAAATGTATATTTATTAGTGATAGAATGTACTGGGAAAAGGGAAATAAAGAACAAAAATCATAAAATTCGCTGGCTATAAGAAAACACTAATATGGAGATGCATGAAATTAAACCTAAGCAAGTGTCAGTGATACAGGCATGAGATATAACATTTATTTATTTAAAATTGCTTACTGGTGTAGAGCAATGCTCAAGTTCCCATTTGCAGTCCAGGGCCAGGTGACAAGAGTACACCAAGTAAAAGTATATCATTGTGCAAAGAGTTCATAACATTGTCATACATTAATATGTAGGTTACGCATAGCTAGTACATTAGTTAAGATAAGGCCAGCACATTTTGTCAGGGCAGTATCTACCCTGTAAGTGTTACACATACTTGCAGAAAAAAATTGCACTGATAAGAATGAGTAAAAGTACTAAGAAAAGAAGAATAAAGAACATGTTTGAGTATAGAGTACGAATGTAGAGAGACTAAGTATGGATGAACTGTGACGGGATGATGGGAGAGATCAAATAGCTGATATTGTTCACAAGGGTGGGTGGAGGGGATGGTATTAACCCTCTGCACTGTATTATATTACAGCATTAGAGTTAGGCACATGGAAGGTATCTTGAAGCTTTGGAAGATGGTTGACTGTTATATCCTTGGTAGGATATAACCTGCATAGCTGCTGCAGCAGTGATCAATAGGAAGAACATCAGTGCTATATCTCAGGTGTATTCAGTCAAGAACTTGGCTGTATTACCTGGACACATTTGTGTGTGTGTGTGTGTGTGTGTGTGTGTGTGTGTGTGTGTGTTCCTCTTAATATATGTATGCGTCTGTGTAGATAGAGGTGTACCTAGCTCTTCTGGCTTTAAGCTGAGTGGAGAAAAAGGTCTCCACACTTGAAGAATAAATAACAAAAAAGTGGGGAACATCATTCCTTGCTTTGTGAATTTTTGGGCTACTCCTTGAATATCAGCTTACCTTCACCATACATTTTCATTCTGTCATTTTGCCAATAAGAGGTAAAGTAACCAGAACCAAACTTTGGCAGGTAGGTATAGCATTACTGATTATGTTTTTTTTAAACAAATCGATTAACACTGTGCAAAGAACATGTATGTGAATGGGTGTTTAGCATAGCAGACTTCGTGCAGGCAGAAAAAAAGCATACATAGCTGTAGTGGCAGAAATCATTGTACAGAAGGCTACATGGTTTGGCATAGCTTGGCCCATGCCTTTCACTTGGCACTTGGAGTAGGTTAAGTAACAATTGATAGGTCTAGAGAATATCACACATGAAGTACATACAAATAGATAAACCGTTCAATTAAAAAAAGTTTTTTTAAATAAAGATATATATGAATATATATGTTATGGAAGTGAGGGGAGAGGGAGGTATCAAGGTATATGAGGCAAGTTAAAGGAAGTAAAGAGTAGACTAGGGAAATGGAGTTAAAGAAGAGAAGAGACTAGATCAAAAGGGGGTTAGAGAAGGGCAGGACCATGTACTCTGAAGAAAAATTTTAAGTTTTTTTTTTTGAGCAGGTGTTTTTGATTTTATATACATATATATATATATATATATATATATATATATGTATATATATATATATATGTGTGTGTGTGTGTGTGTGTGTAATATGGGTCGTCACACTTCATATGCTTGAAACCATAACATCGAAGTCCTGAAGATTCGAACAGTTTAAATGGAGATCATCGTACAGCATGGAACTGAAAATTTACCGTTCTCTTCGCTGTAGTGAGATCTCAGGACTGGTATATTTAATTAGTAAGTGGTGTTGGGGGGTTCAGGGGGGGCTTTCCCCCCTGCATAAACATAAAAAAAAATTTTTTTTTTATTGAAGTTTTGAACTTTCAGTATTTCGATGTTATGGTCTCGACCATATGAAGTTCAAAGTTTTGAAAGTTCAGGCTTCCAAAGTAGAAATAGATAGATACGTGTGTGTGTGTGTGTGTGTGTGTGTGTGTGTGTGTGTGTGTGTGTGTGTGTGTGTGTGTGTGTGTGTATATGTGTGTATATATATTTTGTGTGTGCGTGTATATATATTTTTTGTGTGTGTGTGTGTGTGTGTGTGTGTGTGTATATATATATAGTATATATATATATATATATATATATATATATATATATATATATATATATATATGGGATGTGGGGGCGTAGCCCCCCACATAATTGCAGTATATTCACTATTATATACATGTCTATACATTAAATATACATTGAAACATATAATATCAGTAAAAATTACTTGAAAAGGGGGGGACTATGCCCCCCACACCCCCCTTACTTTATATTCTCACTCCAAGGTCGCACTGCAGTGGGGCAGGGCCTATATTCCATTTTTGACCAAATAGGATTCGACCAGATGAGGTTTCAGTCAAATGGCAGCCTGAAATCATTTTCGACCTTGTAATTCGACTAAAAGCAGTAGACCCATATATATCTATAGATATAGGTATAGATATACATATATCTGTGTGTGTGTGTGTGTATTTATATGTGCATGTGTGTGTGTGTATACTCAGAAAGGAGGCTGAAAAGTCTTTCATTGTTTCCTGTTGTTTCCGTGTTTATGTAATGCAGTTGTTTCTTTTAAGTGTTCCAAAGAAGTGAAGAAATGGGGCCAAAGAAGCGTGATACTGGCTGCAACAATAAGTGTCTAAGCATTGAAAAGAATAAAGAAATCATAGTAAAACTGAGAGATGGCGTTACATAGGATGAATAGCAGAACAGTAGGATGACATATGGATACTGTTAAAATGCCAGCTTTTTGTGATATGAAAAATGAGGCCACAATAAATCATTTCAAAACTTTTCCCACCTTTAATGTGACCTTTAACCTGTACAATTCAACTGAAAAACAGACAAATCTGTGAGGGGAAAAATATAAAAAATAAAAAAGTACAATAAGCTGGTTGCATAAACATGCACACCCTTAAATTAATACTTTGTTGAAGCACCTTTTGATTTAATAACAGCATTCAGTCTTCTTCAGTACACACCTGCCATCAATTAAAGAGACTCTGATTAACCCCAAATAAAGTTCAGCTGTCCTAGTAGGATTTTCCTGACATTTACTCAGTTGCCTGCTACAGCAAAAGCCATGGTTTGCGGAGAGCTTACAAAGCATCAAAGGGATCTCATTGTTGAAAGGTATCAGTCAGGAGAAGGGTACAAACACATTTTCACAGCATTGGGTATACCATGGAACACAGTGAAGACAGTCATCAAAATGTGGAGAAAATATGGGACAACAGTGACATTACAAAGGACTGGATATCCCTCCAAAATTGACGAAAAGACAAGATGAAAACTGGTCAGGGAGGCTGCCAAGAGAGCTACAGCAACATTGAAGGAGTTGGAGAAATTTCTGCCAAGTACTGGTTGTATACTACATGTGACAAGAATCTCCTGTATTCTCCATATGTCTGGACTATGAGGTAGGGTTGCAAGACAGAAGCCTTTTCTTACATAGAAAAACATCCAGGCACAGCTAAAATTTGCAAAACAATACATCAAGTCTTCCAAAAGCATATGGGAAAATGTGTTATGGTCTGATGAGACCAAGGTTGAACTTTTTGATCCACAATTCCAAAAGGTACGTTTGGCACAAAAACAACACTTCGCATCACCAAAAGAACACCATCCCCACAGTGAAGCATAGTGGTGGCAGTATCATGCTTTGGGGTTGCTTTTCTTCATATGGAACTGGGGCTTTAGTCAAGGTGGAGGGAATTATGAACAGTACCACATACCAGTCACTTCTGGCCCTAAACCTTCAGGCATCTGCTAGAAAGCTGAAGATGAAGTGGAATTTCGCCCAGACTTATATCCAATAGAAAATCTATGGGGTGACCTGAAGAGGGCTCTGCACAGGAGATGCCCTCCAATCTGACATATTTGGAATGCTTTTGCAAGGAAGAGTGGACAAATATTTCCAAGTCAAGATGTGCCATGCTGATATACTCCTACCCAAGAAGACTGAATGCTGTAATTAAATCAAAAGCTGCTTTAACAAAGTATTAGTTTAAGGGTGAGCACATGTATGCAACTTGCTTATTGTATGTTTTTTATTTTTTATATTTTTCCCCTAACAGATTTGTTTTTCAATTGAATTATACAGGTTATAGATCACACTAAAGGTGGGAAAAGTTTTGAAATGATTTATTGTGGTCTCATATTTTTATATAACAAAAACTTGGCATTTATACAGGGGAGTGTACACTTTTTATATCCACTGTACCTAGGTCTACCATCTCAACATTGTTGAAAAACAGCGACAGCATCATGGGTACTAAGTTGTTAAAAGGAGTAACAAAGGCTTTGGACAAACACAGAAAATAATTAATGGAAATATGGAGAAGATAGGTCTTGTTTAGAGGCAGATGAAGGGAGATCCAGTATCTCAGATCATGATCTGTGAGAAAGACCTACAATAAAAACCCTCCAGGAAGTAGCTCACAGCAAAAAGATGCATTTAGTTCCACAGAAATGACATACACAGTGTTATGAGACAAGTTGAGGCAGTTAATGCTGACAAAGAAGGTGCACAGAAATCTGTCAAGGAATTTGAAAAATTGATAGAGAGAGAAGGCTATCTGCCAAAACAGATTTTTAATTATGATGAAATGGGGCTTTTCTGGAGGAGATTGCCAAGTAGGAATTACATAACCCAAGGAGAAGCTAGGATTCCAGGTCACAAGCCCATGAAAGATAGGCTCACACCCCTCCTGACAGCAAATGCCAGTGGAGACTTTAAGCTGAAGTGTCTGCTGGTTTATCACTCAGAAAACTAAATATGCGGATGAACACAGGATAGCAGCAGATTTCTTCAGCTCCACCAATTTCATTACATTGACAGGAATTAATTACTTAAAAAATTAATTTTTGAAGTAATTTTCTTTCTAAATATGTTTGTTTTATATAGTTCTTGAACTATATCTAAAAAAGAAATGAAATCTTAATAATATTCCTGTCAGAAATTACTTTGGAAATTTTCCTGTCAGTTTATCAGTCTGAAATGAGTTCCAGTAAGACAAATTCTCAAGACTCCAGCATCAAGAAAGAACTTCAGTCTCTGATAATTATAGTCCAGCAACTTACTGCTAAGATGGATAAAATGGATACTAAAATAGACACTTTCATAGAAAAAACTACAAAACAAATAGACTTGTTACATATGGACCTGCAACAACAGAAGATTCAGATGACAGGCATAGAAGAAGCTGTGAATGACATGGAAAATAGAATACAAGAAGAGGAAATCAACATTGAGTTTCTGCTGAAACAAAATACACATTTACAAACAAAGCTGGATGACCTGGAAAATAGATCTAGGCGCAATAACATTAGGATTTTTGGACTGCCAGCAAATATTGAAGGTAACAATATTACTTCTTTTTTTAACAACATGGCTCCCTAAAACTTTAGATTTACCAGAAGCATTCTCTTTTGGTATCGAAAGAGCACATAGATCTATAGCTAATACTAACTCTAACAAAAACTATCCTAGATCAGTTATAGTTAGATTTCTATCATCTTTGATAAAGAGATGGTTCTTAAATCTGCTTGGGCTAAAGCTCCTGTTAAGATTAATGAAACAACTGTGCATTTTGACAATGACTATTCTTCCATGGTATTAGCTAAAAGAAAAGTTTTTCTGCCACTAATAAGGGAGCTTAAAAAGCACAGTTTAAAACATACCTTCTGTTTCCTGCCAAGCTTAAAATCTTCCTTCCTGATGGTCCTAAAATTTTCGATGACTTAGACTCTGCTTTACTGTTTATCAAAAAAATAAGATTTTGGAAAAATAGAAGAAATGGAATGGGCTAGTCCTTCGTTAAAGAGACTGGCAACTGAAACTTCGTGGAAGACTTCAGAGAAGAAGAAGAGACTAAAAAACAAATGATTTGTACTATGTTTTTTTTCTCTCTCATCATTTTATTTTATTATTAATCTTTTTAAATATAGTTCCTGCATTTCCAAGAAGCAACAGATATTTTGAAAAAGATTTAATCAAAGTTATTCTCTGTGTGCAAAGAAATGTTTTGTTTCATAACTAGTCAAAATATCTGGAGATTTAATGGCAAGCTGTGATTTAACTTGTTTCTCTTTCTGAAGAGGAAAAATAAGGTCAGTAATTTGATACATTTTTTTTTCCTTTAAAAGTTTATATGTTCTTTAAATGCTATTCCTAATTATACTTTCTTGATTACACTGCTTATGCTTGTTTGTAAATAATCTGTCATGCTTTAACTAATAATAATTAGAACTAAATAATAGTAAATAATATGTTTTATTTTTAACTCTATTAATATAAACAGTAAGTAACATTCTATTGTATATACTTCTTATAGCTTTCTCTTACATTTTTTTTATTTCTGCCTTACACCCTTTTACTTTCTACTCTCTTTTCTTTTCTTTATTAATATATAGAAATGCTTTTGATCATATAGACACAGTAAATAATAAGATTTGCATAGGAGTTGAGTTGGGACAAAAATGTTGAGTTTTGTTACTTATTAATAATTTTGGGCTTGATTTCACTTACATAGAGTCTGTAATAACCTGTAGAATGCATTGTGAAGGTTTTGTCATGTTTAGATGCATTTACACTGCTAAATGAATGTCACTAGTTTTTAATAAGTTTCCCACCAAAATGTTAAGAGAGACAATCTGGGATGTGGGCTGTCTCATGCACAGTGTCCATGAGCTACTTCAAAAGCTTCAACTCTCAGAATTCTCACAGAGAAGCTGAAAGCAGCTAGTCTCACCTTTGACCTAGATATCACACTGACACATCACAGATACAGGAATGACACTACCTAATTATACTTTCTTGATAATACTGCTTATGCTTGTTTGTAAATAATCTGTCATGCTTTAACTAATAATAATTAGAACTAAATAATAGTAAATAATATGTTTTATTTTTAACTCTATTAATATAAACAGTAAGTAATATTCTATTGTATATACTTCTTATAGCTTTCTCTTACATTTTTTTTATTTCTGCCTTACACCCTTTTACTTTCTACTCTCTTTTTCTTTTCTTTATTAATATATAGAAATACTTTTGATTATATAGACACAGTAAATAATAAGATTCGCATAGGAGTTGAGTTGGGACAAAAATGTTGAGTTTTGTTACTTATTAATAATTCTGGGCTTGATTTCACTTACATAGAGTCTGTAATAACCTGTAGAATGCATTGTGAAGGTTTTGTCATGTTTAGATGCATTTACACTGCTAAATGAATGTTTGTCACTAGTTTTAATAAGTTTCCGCCAAAATGTTAAGAGAGACAATCTGGGATGTGGGCTGTCTCATGCACAGTGTCCATGAGCTACTTCAAAAGCTTGAACTCTCAGAATTCTCACAGAGAAGCTGAAAGCAGCTGGTCTCACCTTTGACCTAGATATCACACTGACACATCACAGATACAGGAATAGCAGATTAATAATATGTGTTAAAAACCTATGTCCCAAACATATACATTACTATAACTCATTTAATTCATCTGATTGACAAGCATAAATAATTTTATAACTCTATACTGGAAGAAATTGTCATGTGATATATTTTAAAGCAGTAGTATAGCATGTTTGTAAAATCTGGTTACTAAAATGTGTTTGCTGTGCATTATTTTGTATAAAGCAGACAGATTTATTGAAGGGACAGCAAAGTAAGATGGTGCTCAGTAAAGATACAACTCAGTGAGATCAGATATATATATATATATATATATATATATATATGTATGTGTGTGTGTGTGTGTGTATGTGTGTGTGTGTGTGTGTGTGTGTGTGTGTGTGTGTGTGTGTGTGTGTGTGTGTGTGTGTGTGTTTGTGTGTGTGTGTATGTGCGTGTGTATGTGTGTGTGTGTGTGTGTGTGTGTGTGTGTGTGTATGTGTATGTATGTATATATATATATATATATGTATATGTGTATATATGTGTGTGTGTGTATGTATATATATATATATATATATATGTGTGTGTGTGTGTGTGTGTGTATGTGTGTGTATGTAGATATGTATATAAATGTTTCTGAGAATCTGCTTAACTATGAAGTATGATTTATAACAATTTCTATGAATACAATATTTTATTCTATTGGCAATAATGAGTTTGAGTAAATGCTCATATACAAGCAATTCAAGGTTTTTTTGGAAGCTGTTAACTGTATTTACATGACAGAAAATAGATGCATCCTAATATATGTAATGTCTGAATCATATTAGCCAAAGTTTTTGGTTTAAATGAATGTTAGAACTTATTTTTCTATCCTCTTGATTTCTAACATCAAGATTATTTGAATGCTATTTGAATACAAGTGTTTTATATTACATGGATGTATATAGTAGTATGAACAGTTTTAAAAAAAAAAAAAAAAAAAGGTTTATTTTAGTTTATATGATGCTGTTTTACCAAATGTGTAGTCTTGTCTTGCTAGATAATTGAATTGGAAACTGTTAACTTCAGTTAAATATAACTAGTATTAAATTGATAAGGTGGTAGCTGACATACTGCTGCTTAGGGTAGGGGGTTAACTTGAGTGGTAAATACTACTCTAAGTTGGAGTTTATAACTCCAGGCTGGATGCAAGGTTTAATCCTTATATTATTTTCACTTGTTCATTGTTATTTGTATATAGTTTTGACATCCACAATATATTTTGTACATTCATTGTCACTACAAACAAAATTGAATCCTATACGAAATCCCATAAGAGATTCAATAAATACAGCTATATTTAAAGGTACACCTAAAGGAGGAGATATAACATTACTTATCTTGTTATTTGTTATTTTGATCATAAGATTCTTAAGTTTTAAAAATGCCAAATGACATCTTTAAAAGGAATTTCTTTAAACATTAATGGATTGAATAATCCATGTAAAAGGGCAAGCCTAATAAGATACATTAATTTACATAAGGCCAACTTAGTCTTCCTACAAGAAACCCATCTCTTGAAAAAAGATATTGATAAACTAGCCACTAACAAATATACAGTATTGGTTAGTTCAGAGCACACTCAGAAAAAAGAGGAGTGGCTATTTTATGGAATAAAAGTATGCCCATTCCTAAAACCATTAAGTCTTATCAGGATGACAAAGGAATGTTTTGTATGGTTACAATACAAATTAATGGGAAGACTTACACTTTAATTAATGTATATTGGATACCTGGAATTGGTATTAATACAGTGAAACATCATCTTGATAAGATCATATCATTCTCTATAGGAGATATTATTTTAGCTGGTGACTTTAATTGTATACTACATGAAAGTGATACTACCACTATAGGAAAGAGAAGGATTACATCTAATGCAAAACATTTAAAGGATTTTGCTAATTCTTATAATTTGAATGATATTAATAATCAGATAGATTCAAAATCATTACCATACACCTTTTTTCTAACAGATACAAAACTTATTCAAAAATAGATAGGGTCTTTATTTCTAACCAGATGGTAACAGATTTAATTAATTCCAAAATCATTTCATGTCCTATATCTGATCATAATTCAATTGTTTTGAATTCATGATAAAAATACTCATAATGTTCAGATCAAAAGGATACCAGCATACTTAACTCAACTAAAAGACTATAAAGAATATATACTTTCAGAAGTAAAACATTTTTAGACATAAATAACACTCCTGAAGTCTCCATTGTTTATGTTTGGGATGCCTTAAAATCATATCTATATGGACAAAGTATCAGATGGTATAATAATAAAAGGAAATCTTGGGATAAGGAATTGTTAGATATTCAAAGTAAATTAGACTCTTATAAACATAATAATAAAGAAAATATTATGGACAAGAAAGTTATTGAAGAAATAAACAAACTAAATGAGAAATACAAAGAAATTTTAACTCATAAAGTTAAAATAACTTTAGAGAATACAAGTTTTTGTCTTATTCAATAAGCCCCAAATACTTACATAGACTTAAAAATAAAACAAAAAGGTTGAATAAACAAAACCATATCAAAGAAATCTTTTCTCTAAGGAAAAAGAAGAATGTTTCTAGTATACCAGAAATACTAGATGAATTTAGAAATCACTTTCACAAAATTAACCATAATAATATTAACATGGAACCTAAAGATAAAATAAAGGAGTTTATAACCACAAATATGAATAAAAAGCTTAATAAACAACAGATTAAACAATTGGACAAGAGTATTTCATATACAGAAGTTATTACACAAATAAATAAGCTTAAATCAAACAAAGCACCGGGTAATGATGGTATTATACCAGAGATATATAAAATCCTTTCTAAAAATACATATTCATTAATACATAAGGTTTTTATTTTGGCCCAAACTGAGTTAATAACCCCCCCATCTTGGCAATATACATTTATTTCGCCAATTTTAAAACCTAATAAAGATCCAACTAGATGTTCTTCATATCGGCCCATCTCATTACTTAATGTTGATTATAAAATGTTTATGAATATCTTTGCTGATAGATTGAAGACAATCATTCGCGGCATTATAGATATAGATCAGACAGGCTTCATTGTAAATAGAAATACTTTTGATAATATAAGAACTTTAACATTAATAGATTTTGCAAATAGGAAAAAGAAAGATTTAACACTTATTAGTCTTGATATAAGTTCAGCATTTGATTCAGTATGTTGGGACTATCTGTTTACCTTAATGAAGTGCACAAACTTCTCGGATGCATTTGTAAATCTAACTGAACATTTATACAAAGGAACGTTGGCTTATATTAAGGTAAGACCATATGTTTCACAAAAAATACCCATTCTTAAAGGTACAAAACAAGGATGTCCACTTTCTCCACTATTATTCACTTTAGTAATGGAGCCTTGGGCTAATTTGATCAGAAACAGTACTGACATAGAGGGTTTTGAAATAGATGAAAATACAACATCCAAAATTCAACTTTTTGCAGATGATGTTCTAATTACATCAGCAGGATCTAATTCTTCTATACAGTCTCTATTTGATAACATGATGAATTTTAAAAGTATTTCTGGTTTAATATTCAATGAAGAAAAACTAAAATACTACCTATATATACACGAAAAAATATTCTCATTAGTGATTTTACTAAATATGTACCCAATTCAGGTCAGATAACTTATTTAGGTATAATACTATCTAAAGATATTAAATCTATTATATATAATAATTATAATACCTGTTTTCTTAATATACAAAATCTTTTTAATACCTGGAATAATATGTTTTTTTACTGTGGAGGAGAGACTTACAATTATTAAAATGATAATATTCCCCAAGATTTTATACTTAATACAATCAATAATACTTCCACCTACAAAAATAATTATCAAGAAACTGAACACACTAATGTTAAATTTCTTATGGGCACCTAACAGACCTAGGATTGCATTAAAGAAACATACTAATAGCTGGTCTCAAGGGGGTATTTCTTTTCCAGACTTTAATTTATATACTATCTCTTCTATTGTAAAAGTTATTACTTTATTAATAGATCAGTCATATGTCACAAAATGGAAAGATTATTGGGAGCTAATTAGTATACACTTCATGAAAATCTCCTTAACACATAAAAATATGATTGTAAATAACTCCATGTTATGGTTACCAAAGGAATTTTGTACTTCACCTATTACACCTAAACATATGGTTTGTTACCCATTAAATATTATTATTAGTTATCGTAACTTTATATTCATGCACCCTAAGTATAGGGAATGGAATTTTATTGTATTTCCTATAATGTATACTCAGGGTATGCTTTTGTCATCTACTTCTGAAGGAACTCATTTAGCTATAGATACTGATCTAAAGTACTGGTATCAGTTGATATCTGATAATAAAGTTAAAAATCTAGATTTCTTAAAACAAGAATTTGATCTAAGAGAAACTTGCTGGTTAGAGGTTCAGACCTTTATTCAACATCTCATTAATAAAATAGATTTAATGTCTATAACTGTTAAAGAATCTATTCCAACACTGATTGATTACTTGATATTAAATTTACAACATAAAGTTTCTGATAAAGGTAAACTTTCATACATACATAAAGTTATCAGACAAGAAACTTTTTACAGTGTAGATTCATACTGGAATTATTTCACTTCTATTAATGGGGACCCACCAAATCAACAAGATAAACAATATATATTGGAATCTGCTTATAGAACTATGTCTTCCATTGTCTGGAGACTTTATACATGGAAATTTTTACATAGATCTTTTATACACCTTTGATGATGAATAAAATAAATAATAAAGATAATCTATGTAAGAGATGTAATGTAGAAATTAATGCTGACTGGGCTCATATGTTTTATGACTGTATAAAATTGAAAGAATACTGGAAGTCAATTAATGAATTTTTGCAGGCTCTTTTTACAGAGAATTTCATTATTTCTAAATCTCTTATATTATTCAACACACCTGTACCTCAAAGTGTTAAAAAGGTTAAGCTTCCCTTGTTATGGTCTATTCTAGCAGTGGCTAGGAAAATAATAACTAGAAATTGGATTTCAGATACACCTCCTTCGTTCAATGAATTTAAAAATGTTATGAATATAGTGTGCCATATGTAAATAAACACAATTAGGACTAGAACAAATAGAAAAACATCTTATTTTATTGTATGGGATAATTTACAAAATTTGTTAAAAAAATTTTAATTTCAATAGCATGGTATTTTAGTTTAATTAATTGATCTGATTGTAGTGGATGTCTTTGTAAATACTTTAGTTGTTTTGTTGAATATTATAATAATACCTATTTTTAATTACTTGTATAAAATTGTTATGATATTTCTCTTATATGTTAAAACAATAAACCTGTTTTGAAAAAAAAAAGAAAACTAAATATGCTTTGGAAAAAAGATTATAAAATCAAAACTACCTGTAATGTGGAAATCAAACACCAAAACTTGGATAGACCAGTCAGTTTTCAAGGATTGAATTTTCAACGAGTTTGCTCCAAGTGTCAATAAGTACCTGACAGAAAACAATTTACCAATGAAAGCTCTACTGCTTCTGGACAACACATCTGCCCACCCATGAGAGTTGGAGGAAATTCTTCAGATAAACTATGATTTCATCACGGTTCAGTTCCTGCCTCCCAGCACAACATTTCTCATTCAACCCAACAAGTCAATGCCTAAAAGCACTCTTCTCAAGACTCTTTGTGACCCACTCTTCAGATAAAACACTGAAGGAATTAACATTCTTCATGCCATATCATTCGTCAAAAGTGCCTGAAATAGAGTGTTGCAGAAAGGCCTTTGTGCAGCCTGGAGGAAACTGGTTCCTTCTTTTTCAATGGGCGAAATTGTGGATGAAGCATCTGAAGTGCAGTAAGCCATCATTTCCACAACAGAGCACATGGACATCGGGAAGGTGGATGTGAAGGAAATGCTATAAGACCATGACAATGAGGTCACGATGGAGAAACTTACAGCACTTTGCAAAGCGCAGTTCAAAAAAAAGAAAGGGAAATTTCTTCTGAAGAGAATTTATTTCTGGGAAAAAGGACCTATGCCAACGGCTTGCATTATAGCCGGCCTTAAGCATAGGCCAACTAGGCGGCTGCCTGGGGTGCTGCTCTAGTATGGGAGCTTTTCCAGAAATCTGGATGGTGTAGGTAGACTAGGATGGGGGCACAGGGTGGTGTTGGGGGACACTGTGGAGACTTTTAACCTAGGGCACCAGTTGACCAAATGAAGGCCCTGGCTTGCATTAAAGAACTTTTATCCAACTGGGAGAAGGTGCAGTCTACAGTCTTGGAGTGGCATCCCAACACAGGTGACTTCAACAGGATGACAGACATGTTTAACAACACAATCATGCACCATCTACAACCATCCTGAAAAAGAGGAGGAGACAGGTCACCCTGGACAAATGTTTTCACCTACACCTGTCAAAAAACAGAGGGAACAGGCAGGACAGGGGGAAGAAGACTCCCCTTCCAATAACTAAAGACTACATGGACTCTGTAAATATGGTGACTCGTGTTCAGTTTTTGTTGTGGACACTGGTGGGGCTGGGCAGAGAGAATGGGCACAAGTGTATGATGACGAATGATCCAAGTAGGAGAGCCACTGAGCAAAGTCCTGGAGAGGGAATAAAAAAACAGACACACCAGTGTACACTGTATTGTGTGTTGTTATTTATTTTGGGAGTGTGGGTAGGAAACTGTTGTAAGATGTTTTAAGTGACAATGTTATTATTTCTTTTGGGGATGTGGATAGGAAACTGTTAGGTGTTTTAAGTTAAAATTTATATCACATTAAAGTGAACTAAATAAAGCATTAATCATAAACAGAGACAACAGATAATAATTTCATAACTGCTATCTCACAATAATGTAATGAGCATGCATTTTAGCTGGACAGAAAACATGTTAGCCTGCATTCTTGGACTGATTCAGCATCAAATAAATTTGTATGTGACATGTGAGCCATAGTTTTAGGAACGTATAGTAGTCATCCATTCCTCCTCCACATCCTCTTCCCCCTAGTTAAGAGATGTTCTACACTTCAAATCATGGTGAACTACATTTTTTTTAATTTTTTTAGCGTATTTTTAAATTTTGTTTGGGCTGGTAATGAATTAAACCATTTTCCATTCTTTTTTATGGCAATGGCATCTTGTAATTCAACTGCCATTCCGGAACAGATTATGGGTGAATTGTGAGGTACCCACATATGCGTGTGTGTGTGTGCATGCACATTTATATATGTGTGTGTCTGTACATATGCAGCTCTCTCTCTCTCTCTATATATATATATATATATATATATATATATATATATGGTTCCCTATCAGAAGCCTGAAACACTATAAGACTGAAAATCAAAATACTGAAACCAAAAGCCTGAAAATTCAAAATCCCGAAAACCCAAAATCCTGAAACTCAAAATCCTGAAAACACAAATAATGCTAATATGTCACTATAAAGACACTAATATCTACCAACTGACCCTGACCCTAACCCTAACGTCCGTCACTATCGCACACTCACCTGAGCCCTAACCCTAACTCACTTAAACCGCCCCTAACCCCAATATTTGTCACTATTGCATACATGCCTAACCTGCGCCCTAACCCTAACTCACTTAAACCGCCCCTAACCCTAACATAAAACCAACCGCACACTTACCTGAACCCAACGCATGACCTAACACCACAGGGCTAACAATAGCAAAGCCACAATGATGTCAGTATGTCCATTTTGTGTTTTCAGGATTTTGAGTTTCAGGATTTTGGGTTTTCGGGATTTTGAATTTTCAGGCTTTTGGTTTCAGTATTTTGATTTTCAGTCTTATAGTGTTTCAGGCTTCTGATAGGGAACTATATATATATATATATATATATATATATATATATATATATATATATATATACACACACACACACACACACACATATATATTGCTGTTTGAACTAATCAGACCAGCATCAATGATTTTGCAGGTCTAGGGAGAGGAAACAAAAAGGGGATCGCCAGAACAACAAGAAGGTGTGGAAGATGATAAGGAAGAAACTGCCATTAATGAACATTTCAATTGACAATGTTTCTATTGTCAATACAGTTTTTAACCTTAGTAATAGATCTTTTTCTGATGCACATTGGAATCTTTTAAATAATGGTTTATCATTTATCCCCACACAAAGAGCAGATATGGTTAATGTTTTGATTGATATCCAGCTATTTTCTATGAAACTTAATTTGAAATATATTTTAAATGACATGTCTCTTCAAGAAGTCTTTGAAATTCAAAGTTTTATAAGATGAAGTGTATTTAATCCTGCCTTACATAACACCTTAGGTGTTTCTGTCCAAGCCTGTAATACAAACATTATAAAATGGATGTAAGTGGTTTAATTTAACCAAATAAGAAGATTTGGTTATAGTTAAAAAATTATCAGAATATTAGGATTATGAATGGCAGTAAAGGGATACATTTAGTAATTATGGAGGAAACGGCATATATACAAAAAAATGGAAGAATATTTAGTATAAGAAGAATGTTATAACATGATTTCTGAACAATAATTGTTTACTGAGTTTAAGAATATTGATTTTTATTTCCTTGATCTGTTGGAACAAGGTTTTATTTCTTTGCAAGAATACAAATTTGTATTTGTTGAACATCCACGTGTTGGTAATTTGTTCAGAATTCCTACATAAAGGTGTACAACTCCACCACCAGCCCTTTTCAATCAGGTTGTTTCTTTAAAACATATTAAAACTGAATATATCTGTGAATGTATAGATCATTTTTTAAATCCCATCGTTCATATCATTAGGGTCTATCTAAAAGATTTATGGTTATTTCTTAATGAATTATTTTTAAATGAAGTTAATATTAAAGACAGTTTACTGTAAAACTAGATAAAGATTTGCCATAGACTAAGAATACTCACACTAAGGCACTAGAATTGGTTAGGCAGTACTTAAGAAGACACTAATAAAAAGACTAACACTATTTGTAGATTGACTGATTTGGTGTTAAACAACATTTTTTTAGTTTTAATGGCAAAATGTATCATCAACTAAAGGGCATTGCTATGTTTGCCAAGATAGCCCCAGCATAAGCTAATCTGGTGCTCAGTACATGGGATACTGACTGTTTAAAGGGCATTGCTATGTTTGCCAAGATAGCCCCAGCATAAGCTAATCTGGTGCTCAGTACATGGGATACTGACTGTTTAAAGGGCATTGCTATGTTTGCCAAGATAGCCCCAGCGTAAGCTAATCTGGTGCTCAGTACATGGGATACTGACTGTTTAAAGGCCATTGCTATGTTTGCCAAGATAGCCCCAGTGTAAGCTAATCTGGTGCTCAGTACATGGGATACTGACTGTTTAAAGGGCATTGCTATGTTTGCCAAGATAGCCCCAGCGTAAGTGAATCTGGTGCTCAGTACATGGGATACTGACTGTTTAAAGGGCATTGCTATGTTTGCCAAGATATCCCCAGCGTAAGCGAATCTGGTGCTCAGTACATGGGATACTGACTGTTTAAAGGGCATTGCTATGTTTGCCAAGATAGCCCCAGCGTAAGCGAATCTGGTGCTCAGTACATGGGATACTGACTGTTTAAAGGGCATTGCTATGTTTGCCAAGATAGCCCCAGCGTAAGCTAATCTGGTGCTCAGTACATGGGATACTGACTGTTTAATGAAAATAAAGGGCTTTGAGAAGAGTAGATTATATAAGCATTACATTGATATTTTGTTTCATTTGGTAAGGCTCTGAAGTGGAACTAGACCTGTTCCTTTATGATATTGAGGAAAGTTTACAATTTTTAAACTTCACCAAAGGAGGGAAAGGAACTAAGTTGCAATTTTTGGACATTGAATTAACATTGGATAAAATTAATTCCTAATGTTGTTCCAGCATTTAAAGAAATGAAACTTTTAGGAATAACTATTTGGATTTTTAATAGTCAACATCCCCATTTTATGAAGCGTAACATTCTTAGGGAGCAGTATATTAGACTTTCGAGAATCATTAGTGATTATGTTATATTTTATAGAGAATGTCTAAAACTTAAACAATTATTTTTGAATAGCAATTATCATCCTAACTGATAAAGTTATGGTTGAGGTTAATGAGTATAGATATATAAAAAAAAATTCCTATGCTAAAATACAGATTTGCAGTTAAAGAGAAATCTCCTAATGGTGATTTTATATAGTTTTTCATTTCCTGTTAGTCACAATATGGGAGCTATTAAGAAAATCATTAGTGAGAATTGGTTTATTATACAAGGCAACAAGGAATTAACACTTTATCTACTCACCATCTCAACCCAATAAGCCTTACAATCTCCTTCTATATCCACAGAACTAGCCCATCTGTATTCTTGTTTGATCCACAAATCTTGATTTTATTTGCCCTTGTACTCATCCATAAATCTTGATTTTATTTTGCCCCTCTAAACATTGTGTTCACCAATCAATTCTGTTTCACTTTTCCATCTCATAGTGCTCAGTACTCAGTTACGCTGCTTCACCTCTACTACTTAGTAAGAACTTGATTAGCCACAACATCTCAACTGTTACACTGTCTCACCCCTTTTACTTACTAATGTTTCCTAACTTCAGCATCCCACACCACCACAATGAGTTTAGCATATTATGTATCGCATTTATAATACTGCGATGAGTGATGATGCTTCAAAGTGCGATTTCTTTAGTAGTGTCATCATTATTGTAAGGAATATATGCTGTTTTTACTAGGTACTACATGAAGTTATGTTCTAAAGTTTTTCATCTTTATTGCTATGTGTTAGCTGAGGACATTTGCTATGTTCGAACTTGAAATCCATAATCTAAATGTTTGTTGATTTTTTTTTTCCTTTTCGATTTATGTATTTTTGTTTGGAGCTTTTCTCCCCGGGCCTCCATTGAAAATGGACCTATGTCCAGTCGGACTTTCCCAGTAAACAAATGTAAAATAAAATAAATTAATTTTGGAAAATAATCCCACTTTCTGTTTCAAGAAAACTAGAATGCTTAAGACTTTTTTTGAAGCTGACAGCCAGAGTTTGTTGCATGAGAACAGTGTTAGAAAAGATATGGTTAAATGTGGTAATTGAAAGATTTGTAAATATATTTTGGTCTGTCAGCACTATTTCATTAAACACTGTAAGTTATTACTTCACATCAATGAGAATTTAAGTTGTAATTCATGCAGTGAAGTTTATTTCAGTGTATGTACTACATGTTCAGTTATTATACAGGAAAACCACTAGGTATTTAACTGATAAAATTAAAGAACATCCTAATGCCATAAAATATTTTGATAGCAAGAAAGCTTTAGCTAACCAAAGTCATTTTTGTTCATTGCTTACTGACTTCAAATTTTAATACTAAAACAGGTACCAGTTTTTATAGGAGGCTGAAATTCCCTATTAAAAATAAAAGTAGTATGATGTCAACTTTTATTGAATGCTGACATATTTCCTGGATTGACAATCTGAGAATTAAATGTGTGTTGAAGTGGGTACGATAGGAAGTGATGTCACGCTGGATTTATTTTATTAGATGAACATTTTTTTAAATTTACAGGACAAACCAGGTAAAAGATATGAACTAAAACCAGAGATAAGCCCCAAATCCAGGTGCCAGCAGGGCAAAGCTACCCACAATAGTATAGTCAAAGGAACAGTACAATGTTCAGTCACTGAAAAAGTTGCCAAAACCTGTTAATCACTAGAAACACTTTAGTCAGAAATAACCAGAAGGGCTTTCATCTCTGTCAGTTCAGAGACTTTATCAAGATAAGAGACAGAACAGGAGGCATACAATACGTAAACCCAATCCCCCCAATTAACACCTCTTGCAAGACTATTAAATCAATTAGCCCTGCAGAAGCATTATACATCACCATCTAAAACTTTTATTTAAAAAGATTTTTTCTAACAACCATCCCTACAAGATATAAAAAGTGGAAAAATCCATCAGTCAGCCCACCTAATAAAGGCAAGCCAGGTGGTGTATGACAATAAACCCACACAAAGAATATATATATAATTAAAACTAGCACAACATAATAAGATCAAATGCTAAAATGAAGTAATAAAATACATTTGATACATCCAAATCACAAAAATAAAAATAAAAAAATCACGAAAAATCAAAAAAGGCAGTCATCTTTCCACTGCCCTTAACTTTAAAAAAAAGGCTAGAGAAAAAATGTAATTTAAGCCTGGCCAGCAAGTTGCATTCAGTCTTAACTGCCGTAATGCTTCCATTTTTTTCCAATTGCAGGGGCCATGGTCCCCCTCTTGGATCCCTCCTTAATATATCAGTAATAACAAACCTTAATGAATGGCCATCATGGTCAGTGCATTGCCTAGCTAGAGTGTTTGTTTTATTTTTCAGTCGAATGTCCCTCACATGTTAATAGATTCTATTCCTGAGTTTCCTCTCAGTTTTTCCTACATAGAAGCAGGGACATTGTATGCAGATGGCACAGTACACCACCCTCTCAGACTGACATGTAAGCCTACCCTTAAGTCAAAGAAGCTGGCCATTAAAGGTCACCATTGAGCCATCCAAAATATGTCCACACTGGTTACATTTTCTCATAGTACATTTTACAGGTTCACCATTGTATTTTTCAAGTAAGTTTTTCAAGCATCTGCCTTTCCTATACACAATAACTGGGGCACTACTAATACATTTCCTCATCTCATCACAGGAGGACAAGATGACCCAGTTTTTACATAAAATATCTGGGATTCGCTGACTGTCAGAGCTGAAAGTTGTGACAAAGGCTGACCTAAACTTTCTGTCAGTCCCTACATCTGGTCTTCCACCACCAACAGTATAAGAAATTATCCCCGGAGGTTCAGTGCCTGAATCCATTGGTTCAAAACGGTCATAAGTTTCCTCGTCCCTGGATAGAATAGCTCTGAAATAACCCTTTTCCTTTTTGTTGACAACCTCCACCATGACCTCCTGGATTAAAGTGGGGGATGCCCTCTCTGCAAAAACATAGCCTTCAGGATATCACACTCATTACAAAATTACTCAGAAAGTGACACCATACATTCCGCTCTCATAAATTGCTCCTTGATAAATGCCTTTTTCTATTTGAATGGGTGTGAGCTGCTGAAGTGCAAGAAGCTGTTTGAGTAAGTTTCCTTTCTGAATATCTCAGCAATAAAGCACTGAGAAACAGTGTCCTTAATTAATCTCACATCCAAGTAGGGAATTTCATTTCTCCCTACTGTGTGTGTGTGAACCTCAAAAAAGTGGCCCACCCATTAATATAAGTCAAGAATTCACAAACCAGCTCCGAGGGGCCATCCCACAGAATAAAGATATCATCCAGGTAATGGACATAGGTCTTACAAAAGGGATAAAAATGAGACTCAAACAAAAACCTTTTTTCCCATTCAATCATCACCATATTTGCAAAAATACCCCTCATGGTGAGCACATCGCCACCCCGTCAGTTTGCAGGAAGAACACATTGTTAAATAAGATGCAATTGCTTTTTAATACCAATTCAAATAACTGTTCATAAACATTAATCCTATTAATCCTACCCTGGGACTCCCCTGTAGAGAGTCGGTAGTCACAAACCCATTCTAGTCCAATATTATGGGGTATTACCATGTAGAGGTCCTTTATGTCCACCGTAATGAAAAACCCGGTTTCAATATAACCAAGATTATTGATCCTATCCAGGAAGTCCCAGGAGTCCTTACACATAAACTTCTCACTCCCCAGCAATAATTTCAATTTTATGTCAAGAAATTTTGCTCTTGGATAAGTGATGGACCCCTGCCCATCCACAACTGGTCACATAGGTGGATTCGAAAGGCTTTTATGAATTCTAGACAAGCTGAAAATAGTGGGAGTTTTTGGGTGGGAAACTGACATATAATTGAACTCGTCTATCGTCAGAGGCCCCTCAATGGAACATATCATTCAACTGGTCTCTAACTTTGCGATATACCCCATTAAGTTCATTTAAATACATTTTTTCTGTAATGGACACTATTAAGCATCTCCTTCATCCTCGTGTTATATAGTCTGCTGTGTCCATCACCATCATCCCCCCACCCTTATCAGACTTGATAATTCTAACATCTGGGCTACTCCTCAGTTTTTTAAGGCTTACTTCTTCAGCCTCACTCAAATTCAAAAAAGGTTTCTACCCGGGAATGTTTCTCATACTGCTTCACAGATCCTTTCAAAAATTTGTAAATAGGGATGTAACTGAGGTTTAAAAGTGCTTGATATATGTAAAAAATCACCTACATATTCCACTGACTGAAAATAGGAATTCAAATTAAGCTTCTTTATGAAATGTTTTAAATCCAGTTGGGTGCTGACCAAACTAAAATTATTAACAGGCACAAACATCAAGCCCCTAGTCAATAGGTCACAGTCAGTCATCTCTATTCTAAATGATGAAAAATTAAATACATTAATATCCCTAGTTGAATTCTGAAAAATTCTACAAGTATTGGTCACTATGACCTGATGACCCGATTCTACTGCTGAAATCTTGAAGGCAGTTAAGACTGAACTGTACTGTTGGTGGTGGAAGACCGGCTGTAGGGACTGACAGAAATTTTAGGTCAGGCTTTGTCACAACTTTCTACTCTGACAGTCAGCAAGTCACAGATATTTTATTTAAAAACTGGGTCATCTTGTCCTCCTTTGATGAGATGAGGAAATGTATTAGTAGTGCCCCAGTTATTGTGTATAGGAATGGCAGATGTTTGAAAAACTTACTTGAAAATTACAAGGGTGAACTGGTAAAAGATACTATGAGAAAATGTGAGGCCTGTAACCAGTGTGGACATATTTTGGATGGCTCAATGGTGACCATTAATGGCCAGCTTCTTAGACTTGAGGGTAGGTTTACATGTCAGTCTGAGAAGGTGGTGTACTGTGCTGTCTGCATACAATGTTCCTGCTTCTATGTAGGAAAAACTGAGGCGAAACTGAAGAATAGAATCCATGAACATGTGAGGGACATTAGATTGAAAAATAAAACAAATGTTCTAGCTAGGCACTGCACTAACCATGATGGTCATTCATTCATTCAGGTTTGTTAATATTGATATGTTAAGGAGGGATCCGATGGGAGGACCATGACCCCTGCAATTGGAAAAAAATGGAGGCATTATGGCAGTTAAGACTGAATGCAACTTGCTGGCCAGGCTTAACTGACATTTTTTCTCTAGCCTGTTTTTTAAAGTTAAGGGCACTGGAAAGATGACTGCCTTGTTTGATTTTTCACGATTTTTCTATTTTTATTTTTGTGATTTGGATGTATTAAATGTATTTTATTACTTCTTTTTAGCATCTGATCTTATTATGTTGTGCTAGTTTTAATTCTATATATTCTTTGTGTGGGTTTATTGTCATACACCACCTAGCTTGCCTTTATTAGGAGGGGTGACTGATATCCAGTTTTTATATCTTATAAGGATGGTTTTGAGAAAATAATGTAGAAAAATCCTAGTTAAAGGAATGAACTTTGCTACTAACACCACATCAAATGATAGTACTGTTGGGGCATGTATTTACAGCCCATTTCAGTGAACAATTTATGTTTGGCTGAGGGAGATGGCAGTTCTGGTAGTATGCAACAGTCTGGATGCACTAATAGGATTGAGCCTACACATACACTCACACAGGTTTCTACATTGATTGATCTCCCTTTAGGGGAGGGACAACATATAAGATGACAGGATGCGTGGGGAAAAATAAGTATCATGGAACAGACCTCCCTCCGGTTACATTTACTGATCAGACAGAAGGACTCTGGGAGCAAGCAATGATCCAGAAACAGAGGTAAGAAGAGGCAGAGACAATCAGGAGAACTTCAGTCGGGATTGATAAAATGAAACTGGGATCAGCAGAAAAGTGTCAGATATGGAACATTTCCAGTAAGCCGTTAACTTCTTCATAGATCGTCTGCGCTACGACGTTTATTTTCATTTATACCAGCGCATGAGTCACATTTTAGTGAAGCAGTTATTTATATCAGGATGTTTGCATGAAATGTCCTGTTGATAACGATGTTGACTGAGGACATGGAAATTGATGTGTTTAGGAAACCTAGCTTGTTTCAACCAAATATGTATTCTGCTGTTGAAGTGAAGCCTTTTACAAGAAATGTGAGATAGAGTCCTATTGAGCTCTAAATAATGGCGAGCTTAGTATCTGAGTAAGACTGAGAGGGAAGCAGTCTTAGAATTGTGTAATGATACGGGGCTGGTTATTAAACCAGCCAACAAGGGAGGAGCCATAGCTATTATGGATTATCAGTATTATCATGATTCCATTTTGGAATGCTGGCAAATGTTCAACCTTTTGAGCCTATAAGTGATGGCCATGTTTCAACTCTTGCTGAAAGGGTTCACTTAACTTTTGAAGATTGCCTTTGTAGTCATCTGATTATAACAGAATTATCAAAGTATTTATTAGTTGACTCTCCTTTGATAGCCATATTTCAGGGACTTGGGAAGGTACAGAAGAAATAATTGAAGCCACCATTTATAGTGATAGTCTCAGACAACATTTGGCTTACTGAGCCTTTTTCACTTTTGTTGAGAAAAAGCTGAGACCATTCTTAAATCAAATGGTTACAGTATTGAGGGACACTAAACATTGCTTGGAAGATTTGAGTAGGTATACTAGTGTGGGTGACACAAATGGAAAGCTTTAGGATAACCGTTGATGTTGTTTCCCTATTTACCATGATTCCAAATTTACAAGGGATAGAGATGACTAAGGATTTTCTTATGGCACTCAGTACTTATGATACCAGATTAATAGATTTGATATGTTTGTTTCTGGAAGTTGTTTTTCAAAGTAATGCTTTTTTGTTTGAAGGCTTTTTTTTCATTCAGAAAGCTGGCATAGCTATGTGCACATCTTGCCAGATACATCAGTATGGTTCTTGCCCAAGGGGAAGCACAATATACAGTTTGACTGAATAGAGACACCCCATATCTCAAATTCTATACAAGATTTGTTGATGATATATTTTTGTTATGGGTGGCATTCAACAAAATCTGGGTCAATTTACTGGTTATCTACAATCAACTACCTCTTTTCTAATGCTTACCCTTCAGCACTCAAGAGATTCTGTTGACTTTCTTGATGTACATATTTCTAGAATCCCTGACTCTACTTTTAATACAGGATTTTACAGGAAGGCTTTAGGAGAAACGGGTTGCTGCAACACTGCAGCATTCATCCCTGGTTTATATATAAGAATATCTTAAAGAGCCAGGGCATGCGTATCTCTAGACTCAACAGCTCAGATGAGGGACTTCATGGGGACCTACATACATTGAGGTTTGATTTTTCTGAGAGGGGCTACAATAACAGAGAAGTAGATGAGATGTGTAGTGAAATTTTGACCCTCAGAGATAGTGGAGCACAGCCCTGCTTTTTGTGTTGTAGGACTAATGGTGCTCGAGGTGATGGAGCTATCAGTAAAGGGGCACGAGAAAGAATCATGCAAGCTCCACTGTGTTTACCTTATACCAGTGATGTTGGACTATGTGATATTATTAAAAGGAATTGGCCCATCTTACAGGCAGAAGAAAGTATTAAGGATTTAATTGGTGATGAACCCATCTTTATTTTTAAAAATAAGAAATCGTTAAAGGGGCAGTTGTGTTACAGGAACAATGGTCAAAGGGTAATAGCTGAGACTGAAGGGTTTGCAATGATGTGCTGTAATAAGTGCAGTTTTTGTTCCTATGTCCAAACTTTGAGTTCCCTTATTCATTCGCAGACAGGAACTGAGTATAAGTTTAATGTACAGCCAGATTGTCACACTAAGGATGGAGAGTATATTGCAAATCATAGAACCTGTTTTTATGCTGGGAAGACTAATTGCTTCTTGACTGAGCATATAAGTGAACAAGTTTTATATAAGAACTAAATATATAAGGAGTGGTCTTCCTAAGCATGTTTTAGAGCAAGGTGATGATCACCTATTCACTTTTAGAGTGATAGGGAAAGTTGTAAAAAGCACGCATAAGGTTGATTTTAGGAATGATACTGAA